>NW_007112714.1:0-739 GCF_000164805.1 Carlito syrichta
AGCTAATAGCATGGATGTGTTAAGTAGGAGGACTTCTACTACATATTTTGCTGTATCTCGGTGCTCTGGCCTGTCCCCTCTTCCTTCTCCTTCCCCCTGCTGTTCTCAGTCAGGCCCTCACCATCTATTGACTCACCTATTGCTCTAGACTTCTGACTTGTCTTCTGATTTTCACTCTTGCCTTCCTGAATCTATTCTCTATGTAACCTACAGAGAAATGTACAATTCAAATAGGCCCATACCATTCTGTTTGTAGCTCCCCAGGTATCTATTTCACTCCTGTCCCTCTGAGCCCTTCCTTATCTCAGGTTTTTCTTCTCTGTCTCCTGCCCCTGGCTACCCTACTCCCTCTAGGCTGCTTCTTTCCTCAGTACTTTGCTTATGTGACCCCTGTGCCAAAAATATCCACCCAGGCCTGTTCTTTGTCTCCTTTCCCTCCAGGCTAGCTCTTGGCTTATTCTGTCAGACTCACAAATAACAGCTTCCTCTAAATATTTGACAAGCTGCTCCAACAGATGAATTAGCTGCCCCTCCCTAATGTTTCCTTTCATACCCAATGGATTGCTTTTAAGCACCCATTTATGTGTCTGTCTCCACACTGGAATACATGAGCTCTGCCAGGGCAGAGACCACACTTGACTCATTTCTTTATTACTAGAACCCAGCACAGTTTCAGGTTAATGGAGGACCCAAATAAATTTTGGTAGAATGCATGGTAGATGAAGCAAGCACACACACA
>NW_007112715.1:0-766 GCF_000164805.1 Carlito syrichta
CAGGGCTCAGAGGGACAGGAGTGAAATAGATACCTGGGGAGCTACAAACAGAATGGTATGGGCCTATCTGAATTGTACATTTCTCTGTAGGTTACATAGAGAATAGATTCAGGAAGGCAAGAGTGAAAATCAGAAGACAAGTCAGAAGTCTAGAGCAATAGGTGAGTCAATAGATGGTGAGGGCCTGACTGAGAACAGCAGGGGGAAGGAGAAGGAAGAGGGGACAGGCCAGAGCACCGAGATACAGCAAAATATGTAGTAGAAGTCCTCCTACTTAACACATCCATGCTATTAGCTTCAGGCATCTCAATTACTTGAGCCCATCACAGCCTCATAGAAGGTAATCGAAAACAAATATTCCAAGCCTTACTTATTACTATTATTCTAGGTGCCTACTTTATACTTCAAACGTCAGAATATTTTGAGACATTTTTCACTATCTATGACCGGGTTTATGGCTCAACATTCTTTATGGCTACAAGCTTTCACGGACTCCACGTTATCATTGGTTCAACTTTCTTAGCCATCTGCCTTTTTCGACAATTAAAATTCCACTTTACATCTAGCCACCATTTCGGGTTTGAAGCAGCCACAGAGATGAAGAATGAGACTTTAGTAATAATTGGGTTGTTGAATGAAGGAAATGAAGGAGACAAAGATGAGGGTTTTTTTTCTGGCTTGTGTGCCCAGGTCAGTGATGGGAAAGCTGGGTTTCTTTTCTTTTCTTTTCTTTTTTGAGTTGGCCACTGCAGCCTCGACCTGCTGG
>NW_007112716.1:0-858 GCF_000164805.1 Carlito syrichta
CGTACTCCTGTCTGGGTGACATAGTGAGACTCCAACTCAAAAAAAAAAATTCCTCATCTGTGTCCTCTGAGAGGGTTTGGGTATCCTCTGCCTCAAGGCAGTGTGTTGACCTCTCAGGGTTCCACCTAGCTTAAGCACCTGTGAAGTAAAAAGCAGCTATAAGCCCTTTAGAATGTATCTTGAATATCCACGTATAAAAAGGTAAAGAGTCCCTGAAACATTTTCTGAATCAAAAAAACCAACATTGTTTCTTACTTCTCTGTTACATTTAACAGAAAAATGTCATGTAAAACACTGAGAAGTTTTGTTTCCCAACTCAGAACACATAAGAATGACCACATTTTTCCAAGCATCAGCCAAATGTGTAGCAAAAGCTTAAGAGCTTGTTATAGAATGGGCGTCATTGATTCTTTTTCACATCTCTTAAGAGGTAAAATGCCATATGTGTCTAGTTACATTTCATTCTAACTTATTTGATTAATAAAAACTGGCAAAAATAGTCAACTTACTGCATCATTTTGGTTTTCTTTCCTAATAATAATTGATATAGGCTGTATTTGTGTCTTATCAGGCAGTTTTTGACTATATCAACTGACATCATTAATCAAGTAGAAATAGGTCTCAAACAGTGCCTCCATTTGTGGAATCCATGTGAAAGCTGAAGAGCATTGACTTAAAGCAGTTATGACTGGCTCGAATATAAAGTATTTGGAATAACCGAATCTTGTTTTTTTTTGTTACTGAATTAGACTGCATGAGCCTTTGAAATAACAGAGTCTGAAATCAGCTACACTGTTAGATCACACTTCCAGCAGGGGACTCCGAATGTTAGGTCAGGCCCATTGGGGGTGTGGGTGT
>NW_007112717.1:0-787 GCF_000164805.1 Carlito syrichta
CATCCCTAAGCATTTTACAGGACTCTGCATATGTGTTTCAAATGCTGGGGAGGATACAAAGATGTATCCTCAGAGGGTATAAAGTTCTGTCGAGGGAGGAGATAAAGTGGAGGATGACTGAGCAGACACCCTCTATAGGTGACACATGAATGATCAAGCAGTGGCTAGTTTACAGATTTATAGAAGGGAGAAGCCATGTGGTATATAGTGATTATGGACTGTTTAATGAATTAGGTGCAACTTGGTTTGGCCTTGAAATATAAGTACGTTCAAACCTGGGATCAGAGGACAACATTCTAAGAAAAGCGACCTGCATGAACAAAAATGTGTGTCAGGCAAGATGATAGGTTCAGCAAGATGATATTTTCTAGAAATATCAGAAGACTTGAAGGAGCAATTGAAAGGTGCAGACAACAGTCAGAAGGATGTCCCCAAGATGCCTCTGCCTCCCAAAGACAACAAAGTCCCTAAGCGTTTTTTCCTGCCAGCGTGAAACTTGAACCTGTGCTCAAACAACCTCTTCCTATAGAAATGCTGCCTCATAGTCTCCTCCAATGGGACCCAGGCACAGCACGGGCCAACCCCTACGAGGTTCAAGGTTCATAAATATACCCTTCTCCCTACATAGCTCTCTCTCTCTCTCTTATTCCCTCTCTCTGTCCTCATCACTCTCTCTCTCCTTTTCTCTTTCTCTCTCTCTCTTGCTTTTTGTCTCTGTCCCCACCACTCTCTCTCTCTTTCTCTCTCCGTCTGTTACTCTTCCTCTTTCACTCTCTCTCATCCTCTC
>NW_007112718.1:0-703 GCF_000164805.1 Carlito syrichta
TTTATAGATCAGAAATGGTATGGCAGGTCTATCGGTTTGAAGTAAAAAATGGACACCTAGACTTAATCATTTGGAAACAAGCGATTTTGCCTGTGACATCGTCACCTAAACCTAGGCCAGCACTCAAAACTCACCAAAGACCTTCTTTTCCTGCCTGAAGTGAAGTGCCTCACCATCCTGGGCTGTGGGTTCCATGGGTTGATCTTTTTTCACCTCCCGTTTCCCATTCTTCCTGCCAGAAGCATCTGCAGCAGGATCGTCATCACTGACCAACATTCCAAAAGATGTTGCTGGAAAAACAGTGCAATGTTAAGCTTAGAAATACTCTACAATGACACGTTTCAGAAAACTTTAAATTAAGGTGAAAGTCATTGAAAATCAAGGTCAGAGATTGCTTAAGATGCTTGACACTGACAAAGAAATACACAGCGGGGAGTTACAGATGGAGACATTAACTTGGTTTGGCACCCAGGGAATTCTTCAGCACGCCAATCAATGAGTCCTCTGATGCTTCAATATCCTCCCTAATGGAGTCATTTCAGGGGTGAGCATTCCCCAAATGAAATAGTGGAAAAAATAGTAGCCACTGTTTTGTCAGGTATGATAATAAAAAACTCAAAAGGGAACTTATGGGATAATAATATTAGCGAGGAAAGGTATCCCTACTGCCTTTTCAAGGACGTTCAGAATATTGAAAGGCTGA
>NW_007112719.1:0-385 GCF_000164805.1 Carlito syrichta
GAGCCCAACAGGTCGAGGCTGCGGTGGCCGGGAGCAGCCACTGCACTCCAGTCTGGGCGACAGAGTGAGACACCAACTCAAAAAAAAAAAAATACCAATTCCATTCACAATAGCCACAAAAAAAAATGAAATACCTTGGTATCTTCCTAACCAGAGATGTGAAAGACCTTTACAATGAAAACTACAAAACTCTGCTCAAAGAAATCAAAGATGACACAAACAAGTGGAAAAATATCCAATGCTCATGGGTTGGAAGAATCAACATTGTGAAGATGTCCGTCTTACCTAAGGCAATCTACAGATTTAATGCAATACCTATCAAATTACCAGCAACATTCTTCTCAGACCTAGAAAAGCAACACAGGAATTCATATGGAAACACAAA
>NW_007112720.1:0-1145 GCF_000164805.1 Carlito syrichta
GGCTGGTCACAGGCTAGAAGCAATGGACTAGGTCCTCTCTGCCCCAGAGCTTGACTGGTTGACCCCAGACTCACATCCCTTACCCATCCTAAGCATACAGCTGGCATCAACACAGCTCTACAGAATCTGATTCTCCAGGTTGTACTCAAAATGAAAGCTGCAAAGTATCCTTTCGAATAAACTGCTCCTCTACTTAACTTTCAGTAATTTTTTGTGGCTTGCAGTTAAATTACTGATGCAGATGTCAAGAGAAAAACAGCAGAGAACATGGTAATAATGATGGCAATGATGCTGATAGGAGGAAGGAAAAAGGAAGGAAGGAAGGAAGGAAGGAAGGAAGGAAGGAAGGAAGGAAGGAAGGAAGAAGAGGAAAATCTGGACTACAAGGAACTTTACAAACAAGCCTACCAAACTGACTCATTTAAATTGTATGAATGTAGGTTTTAACATCTAATTACATCTTTTATGCTTAATAATTATCTGTTTTTTGTGTTTAGTAACTCTCTTAGTAGGCTACTTTTTAGTATCTCTTAGATCTATATATAATTATACTTTGTAAAGTGTCAGCGTTAAAAATTTAGGGTTAGGCCAGGCTCGGTGGTTCAAGCTTATAATCCCAGCACTCTGGGAGGCTGAGGCAAGAGGATTATCTGAGTCCACAAATTCAAGACCAGCCTGAGCAACATGATGAGATCTTGTCTCTACAATAAAATTGAAAAAGTTAGCTGGGTGTGATAGCACACACCTGTAGCTCGCACTAATTGGAAAGCTGAGATGGAAGGATCACCTGAGCCCAGCAGATCGAGGTTGTGGTGACTGGGGGCGTGCCACTGTATTCCAGCCTAGACAACACAGTGAGACTAGAACTCAAAAAGAAGAAAAAAAGTTAGGCTTAGATTATTTTAAACATATAACTTGAGAGAGATTTATCATAAGAAAACAACAAAAAGAATTTTTAAAATCCTTTGGTCCCAGCCACCCCCTTGAGAAGAGACCTAGTAAGCCATGTGGAAACTTGAATGGACTTTCCAAGTACACGTGGGGGTGGTGACTTGTTGCAGCTAGAAGGGCTTCCACCAGGGAGTAAATGGACATAGCCACAATTGCTTAAGGGGCCAGGGGCTGGCCCCTCAAGAAGTTTCCCG
>NW_007112721.1:0-761 GCF_000164805.1 Carlito syrichta
GGTCCCTGCTCCCTCCAGCTCTCTCCCCGGCCCGGCACCCGGCACCGCCGGTCGCACAGGGAGGCTCTGAGCACCCGCCCCTCAGAGACACCGGTTCCATTACTGGCTGAAGTACTCTGTAGGGTCCAAGCGCCACTCTCGCCATTGACCGCCTGCCCTTTGGAACTTTGGAGCTCTGGAACTCCGGGTCCACCCTGTCTGAGGCACTCAGCGTGAGACCCCAAGCCAGAGGACCCAGACAAGCGCAGAAAAACAGATCTGCTTAAACTGCCTCGCCATTCTCCAGGCAGAGACTTCCATTGCCCCGCCCACCTAGCAACAAACTTTACCTCAGCTCCAAAGGCAACAGTGCGAAACAGGAGACAAAGCCCCACCCCTATGCTGCAACGAAAAACAAAAGGGAGAGGCTAGAATCGGAGATCACAGAAGTGACTCTAGTCTGATTGCTTATTTTGACTTATGATTTTATCATTGAAACTGTTGGTCTAGATTACGTTTGGTGTTTACCTTCTGACTTATACTGTTTCTTGATTTTTTTGGCCTGTCTCTGTTTAGCTATCAGCATTCTTTAAGGGAATCTTTCTTACCTGTCTTTTCTCACTTCTTCCCAGCCCTGTGTCTCTCTCTCACCTGATAGTTGGTATGTATACCTGTTTTCCCTCTTGCACTTCTCTCTTTCGCTTATTTTGACTTATGATTTTATCATTGTAACTGTTAGTTTAGATCACGTCTGTTGTTGACCTTCTGACCTAACTGTTTCT
>NW_007112722.1:0-727 GCF_000164805.1 Carlito syrichta
TTCTTTTGAGCTGGAGTCTCACTTCATCACACAGTGGCACACTCATGGCCACCCCAACGTGGACTTGCTGGACTCTAGTGATGATTCTGCCTCAGTCTTCCAAGTAGCTGGAGCTACAGGCACATGATACCACACCCAGCTAATTTTATATTTATTGTAGAGATGAGGTCTCCCCAAGTTGCCCGGGCTGGTCTCAAACCTGCAGGCTCAGGCAATCCACTTACCTTATCTCTAAATATGCTAAAATTATAGGCTGAGCCACCAAGCTCAGCCTTTTTTTAAGTAAAAAATAATATTTCCAGGTCAAAATGTATAATTTATTGTCTAAAAATAATATTTCTAGGCCAAAATAAATATCTTATTATCTAATAATATTTCTCTCACCTTACAAAAATGGCCAACAACATAAGCCACTTTTAAGAAGTCTGACATGTGAGAGTTGGGTTGTCAGTGTTTGAGTCATGGAAATGATAATGTATGGAGTTGAACAATTGGATCATCAATGTGATTCCTTTTAAAGGCTCCCAGCCCAGCCTAAAGCTCTTCCTTGTTTCACATAAATAAGACACTAGACAGAACTCACAAAATTAGTTTTACCCATAGGACATCAATGTCTTTTATCCCCTACAGGTTATATATAAACTTTCCATACTTCACAAAGAGAAATTTTTAACATACATGAAACAGCCGTGAGAAATTAAAAGCAGCAAAACAAAACATACATGAC
>NW_007112723.1:0-713 GCF_000164805.1 Carlito syrichta
CCTTTTATTGGGGCCTCTGTGTAATTTTTCTTTGCTGCATGTGAACCTTGTGCAGAAATCAATCATGTTACCTAATCCAGGCCACTGCTATTGTTACAAGAATGGGCATATCAGCCAAGCAATGATAAAGTGAAGTTTTCCCTGAAATTGACATTAAAAAAATAATAATAGAGAGATGGAGGTGAGGAAAGAGGGAAAAAGATTGAGATTGTCTTTAGACTGGTGTGACTAAGCTTGGAAGATGTATGTTTGTGGTACTACTGGTCATCTTATCTTGTCCAAGACTTGGATAGAACCCTACCTACAGCAGGAAACCAAGAAAGCAAAAGACAAAAGATGGAGAGGAATCAATTAGCTTAATGACATTCTTTAAGACTCTACATCCACTTACAACTAAAGTCCATTCTTAGATTTCTCAGTTATGTGAACCTTTTTTCTTAAATTAGTCTGAGTCAAATTTATTTCACTTGTAACTGGGAAAAACTCAATTAACACATGCAATAAATCTCAACTCCTTCATTTGAAAAATGTAAATAATATTATAAAACATTTCCTAGTTTTATTCATAGGATTAAGCAATATAACTTATATAACAAGTTTGGTTCATTGTCAGGCATATAAGTACTTAGTATGTACTAACTTTTATTAGCCCATTATTACTAATTAGTCATAAAGAGTACTACTGCCCTTTTGGTAACAGTAATATTTTAAAA
>NW_007112724.1:0-937 GCF_000164805.1 Carlito syrichta
TGTTTGATCACACTTTCTCAGCAAGGGAGTCACAGAAACCTGCAAAGGCAGTAGGCCAACAATTCCAAATTAATTTCATTATTGAATTAAATAAATACAACTACACTAATGTAAAATATTATTTTTCATTTAAGCTAATGCTTTAAACAATATGTATCGTGTTTTTAAGACAGAGCTTTAACTATATTAGTTTGCAACAATTTAGCACAGAGCACAGATCTATGAAATTAATTCTTTAGAAAGCAGAGTCCCTAACCCCAAATTACAAGGAGGATCACCAAATGTTACAACTATGCTCATTTTCTTTTGCTAAGACTACACAAATGAGATATATATAACAAAGACTTATTGATATAAAGACTCTTGCTTGTAAGACAGTTGAATCAATCTTACTAAATAAGACAGTACATGAGTAATTTCATCCAGATTTATACAGCACCTAGAACATTATTGTCAACCCCAGGTATTTCGACAAAGCTTCTATGTAAAGACATAATCTTGACTAAATTAAAATCAGAGCTCTCTACTGTCGGTGACCAGCACTGACCAAGGGTGGGTTAGGACCCGCACCGGAGAATCAGGAGATGGCGAGAAGACCACTCGGAGGCAGTTCTTCTGGGAACAGTCTGATCAGGACTGAAGTCAAATTTTATTCGGACTCCTTCCAACTTATATACCACTTTCTATACCCTCCAGCAGTGTGATAATCACTCACTGGGGGTGTACAAGTTCTGTGCTTTACAAACTATGCATCACAAGACCACCGCGAGATCTGCAATTTCCAAGCAAACAATTCAAATTCCATGATGCCTGCCGTGCTTACATTAAGGTCACAGGTGCACAATTTCAATACAAATCGTTCAAAAGTGTTTTCCCATAATGTTCAATGTATCATTCATATTATACTCTTTGTTCTAAACCCTGATTAATACAAAAA
>NW_007112725.1:0-687 GCF_000164805.1 Carlito syrichta
TTCGACTGGGTGTGGAGTCATTACTGGCACCGAAATCCTTTCATTATCTATGTACTCAAATCCAGCCAGCATGAATTACAATAATCAGTTAACATGGGATTATTAACAGTACCCACATGAACCATGATTCTGCTATATTTATGAGTTTGTTTGAGCCTCAAATCAGTCTTATAAAATCAACAATTGTATTACTATCCCAATTTGCCCAGAGTAGAGTTGGGATTTGAAACTAAAGGGTCTAGTTTCAGTATCTCTTTCTTAGCAAATACATTTATTGTCTCTTGGACAATGCAATTTTAGAGTTATCTAATAGCTAAAATGATGAGATCATTCCCAAACACATAATGTGAAACCAATACCACAGTCCAGGCCTGAAATCCTGGTACTCCTACCCTTCCCTTGAAGAGGGGCCGCCATGCACAAACACTTCACATAAATATGCCCTAGACTGTGACTTGTGATGAACACTACTAAGTAACAGCATGGTTTGACTCCTAATTCTTCATAAAGGTCAAATGGCATCATGGATAATCCATGCCTCTAGAGAGAAGTTTGAACTGGGCATAGTTTTCTTATTGATAAATTTCTGTGAAATAGAGATGTCTAAAACCTCTACATAAATTAAAAAATAATGTTGCAGGCCGGACTCGGTGGCTCAGCCTGTCATCAAGCACATTAGGAGGCCGA
>NW_007112726.1:0-1175 GCF_000164805.1 Carlito syrichta
GCTTAAGAAGATAGAACAAAACATTCAAGAGATAAAGAATTACTTCCAGAGCCTGAACCTAAGAGTAATTGGCCTTCCTGAGACAGAGAGAGACAGAGACCACACTGTAACAAACATTTCATAAAATCATTCAAGAAAACTTGTCTCATCTCATCAGTTATGGAAACATTCAAACACAAGAGATTCAGAGAACCCCTGCAAGACAACAAATGAGAAATTCAACTCCTAGACACAGAATAATTCACCTAAAAAAGTAGGTAAAAAAGAAAAAAATCCTAAAGGCAGCAAGAGAAAAAGGTCAGATTACCTACAAGGGAAAACCAATTAAAATAGCAGCAGATTTATCTACAGAAACACTTCAGGCCAGGAGAGCTTGGAGCCCTATCTTCAAAGTTCTAAAAGATAAACAATTTCAACAGAGAATAACCTACCCAGCCAAGCTAAGCTTCATCAGTGAGGGAGAACTGAAATCATTACCAGATAGCTAATCCCTAAGAACTTATGCTGCCACCAGATCACCTCTACAAGAAACACTTAAGAAAGTATTGAACAAAGAAGATAAGGAAAAAAGAACAACATTCTTCCCAAGAGTACAAGGAAAAAGATTAAAAACACACATGAACCAACCCCCAAACCAAGAAAGACAACAAACAAACAGGAGCAAGAACAACAACTCTGTAAGAACCTAATGATAGGGATCAGCTATTACATTTCAATGATTAACCTGAATGAGATTGGATTAAATGCACCACTGAAAAGACATAGAATGGCAAAATGGATAAAATATCATCAGGCAACAATATATTGCCTTCCAGAGACTCACCTAACTAGAAAGGACACTCACAGACTCAAAGTAAGAGAATGGGAATCAAATCTTCAGGCAAATGGAACAAGAAGAAAGGAGGAGTCACAATCTTAATCTCAAACAAAATACCATTTAAGCTATCAAAAATTTTAAAAGGTACAGATACATAATGATAAAAAGTTCAATCCATCAACAAGAAATATCCATCGTAAACATATATGCACCCAACATAGGAGCACCAACATTCATAAAGCAGCTTCTAGGTAAACTCAAAAAAGATATTGACTCTAACACTATCATAGCTGGGGTCTTTAAAACCCCACTCACAACCCTAGACAGATCATCAGGACAAAAAATCAGCAATGAGATG
>NW_007112727.1:0-745 GCF_000164805.1 Carlito syrichta
CAGATGGATGGATGAATGGATGAGTGGAGATATGAACAGATGGATGGAGGGATGGATGGATGAAGGATGACTGATGGATGGAGAATATCAATAATAGATTTATCAGCAGACAACTCTCAAAATTATGATACCAAGTTAGGAATGGCATGCCCAGCATGGTAACAGACACACATATCCTTTTCAATGCATCGACACAATACCACCCAGTGCTGACTGATGCACATGAAAAGGAAATGAGAGACAAGAGGGGTCCGTGCTGAGTTATGACAGCATCTGCCTCTGAGGAGAGAGAATGCAAATGGGGACACGGTGCACCTTGTTGGGAATGTTTTACTCTTAGTACTAAAAAACAATAACATGTTAACAATCATCAGTTCTGGGTCACTGGATGTGCTGATGCTTATGATACTATTCTTGGCATTTTTCTGTAGTTCTAATTTTTCTAAATTAAAAAATAAAAATGCAGTTTTAATACTTTTTTTTAATCAGAGTCTCACTCCATTGCCCAAGTTGGAGGGCAGCGGCAGGCTCACGGCCACCAAAACCTCAACCTGCTGACTCAGGCGATCCTTCTGCCTCAGTCTTCCATGTAGCTGGAACTATGGGCGTGCACCACCACGTCTGGGTTAATTTTTTTATTTATTGTAGAGATGAGGTCTTGCCAAGTTGCCCGGACTGGTCTCAAACCCTGGACTCAGACAGTCCTCTCGCCTCTGCCTCTAAAGTGCTGGGATTACAGACATGA
>NW_007112728.1:0-747 GCF_000164805.1 Carlito syrichta
CCCCAGAAGATTGTGGCTTCGGTGATCCATAATTGTGCCCCTGCACCCCATGCTGGGTGATAGAGTGAGACCCTGACTTAAGAAAGAAAGAAAAAGGTGATATAATGTACTGGGGGGAAGTTACATTACATTGAGCACTAAAGTAGACGGTTGAACACATACAGACAGTTATTTTACAAGGCAAAAATAAATACTAAGAAGGATATGTGTTCATTACATCTTTGTCTCTCAGTTTCAACACCCTGTCTTCTGCAGTACGGAGCCAGGACTTTGCAAATCTCATCTCTCCATTGTTGCCTCTTCCTTCCTGGCCAGATCCCTTCCCATCACCCTCAGTGTTGCCACAACCACGTGACATCAACAGGCAAAAGCTTGTCCAGTTTTCCTGGTGTCCAATGCTCACCAAGCCAGGTGTTCAGGCTCTTCAGTGAGCCCAGATTCAGCCAAGTGCATACCCATCCCACAGGTTTGAGTCTCAGGTCTGTGGGTTCCTCCCCTGTGTCCTCCCTCTTTTTTCATCCCCTGTGGGGTGGAAACTGCTACCTCTATTTGCCTCTGCAATACCTTCCTGTTCTCTTTTTGCCTTTTCAGTGAACTAGCTGAAAATTCATCATAACATGTTAGTTTGCTCAGGTTGTTGTATCAAAATGCCACAGACTTAGAGGTTTAAGGAACAGAGGTGTCTTGTCTGGCAGTTCTGGTGGCAGGAAATCCAAATCAATGTGTCAGCAGGGTTGCTTCTCCTGA
>NW_007112729.1:0-720 GCF_000164805.1 Carlito syrichta
CGCCGCTCCAGGCCACCTCAGTCTCGCCTGCTGGGTGCCAGCAATCCTTCCGCCTCAGCCTTCCAAGTAGCTGGAACTATAGGCATGTGCTACCATGTCCGGTTAATTTTTGATTTATTGTAAAGATGAGGTCTCGTCAAGTTGCCCAGGCGGATCTCTAACCTGCAGGTTCAGGCAATCCACTCATCTCAGTCTCCCAAAGGTGAGAGATTGCAAGCTGAGCTATGGAGCCTGGTGTCTCCACCTCTCAAAGTGCTGGGATGACAGGTGTGAACCACTGCACCAGCCTCACCTTCTTTTTTTAACCTTGCCAAATTCCTAACTTTTTAATATGATTTGCTTTCCAACGTGGCTCTGTTATGACATCACATAACAGATAAAGAAGGAAAATCAAAGCATCTCCTGACTCTGGAGAACTGTCTTTTGGGGACTCCAGCAACTGTGAAGACACTTACCTGCCCCTCTGCCATCCTGCATGGTGCTTCATTTACATATCAAGAAACTCAACTCACTTATCTTCCTCAAGCTTTACTGCTTTCCAGAAATTCCTTAGATAACTTAGCTCACTAATTGTCAGTCAGGAATTTTTTTTTCCTTTTTTGAGTTGGAGTCTCACTCTATCACCCAGGCTGGAGAGCAGTGGCATATTCACAGCCACCACAGCCTCCACCTGCTGGGCTTAGGCAATCCTTCTGCTTCAGCCTTCCAAGTAGCTGGAAC
>NW_007112730.1:0-802 GCF_000164805.1 Carlito syrichta
CCTTTCCCCAGTCACTTGGCAGGTTTTCACTACAACTTTATCAAGAGAAAGTAGAGATTTGCATCAGCACCTCATTACACAGATGACCTTCACAAGACCTTCAACTTGAGGCTTAATTAGATCCAGGGGAAAGGTTGCGGGTAAAATGTGATAAGTTAGGTTTTATTTCTGGAAAACCATTAGAATCAATAAAAATACGAAAATAATCACAAGAATACATAAAGAAACACAAATGTAAGCTTTTTGTGTGGACATTTCTTATGTTAAACACTTAAGTTTTGTTTCTGCACGTACTAGTCTTGTTGAATCAATGAAGTTTGTGAAAGGGTTTAGTCTTTTTACCTCAACATAACCATTAGAAAACATTTAGGCCGGGCTCGGTGGCTCAGCCTGTAATGCCGCACTTTGGGAGGCCGAGATGAGTGGATTGCCTGAGTCTGCGGGTTCGAGACCCACCTGGGCAACTTGGCGAACCCTTACCTCTACAATAAATCAAAAAATCAGCCAGGCATGGTAGCCCATGCCTTTAATTCCAGCTACTAGGAAGGCTGAGGTGGAAGGATCGCCGGAGCCCAGCAGGTCGAGGCTGCGGTGGCCGGGAGCGGCTGCACTCCAGTCTGGGCGACAGAGTGAGACTTCAACTCAAAAAAAAAAAAAAAAAAGAAAAAGCCAGGCTCGGTGATTCAGCCTGTAATCCCACGCCTTTGGGAAACTGAAGTGAGTGAATTGCCTGAACCCACCGGTTCAAGACCCGCCTGGGCAACTTGGCAAGACCTCATCTCTACAATAAATTAAAAAATAA
>NW_007112731.1:0-471 GCF_000164805.1 Carlito syrichta
ACCACACAGGAGAAAATTCAGAGAGGGAAACAAATTAGCAACTTAAAGTCATGGGCTCACTTTACAGACCAAGTTGTCTCAATCCAAGTCACCTTCAGGCATCCAACGTGCCACCTTCACTCTTCTCTGGCACTGGTGAGGGAGGAAGATAGTGAGGACAAGGTTTGCCTGCTAATGATAAAAGAGATGTTCGTATTCTGGGCCTATCCAGTTCCTTCTTGCACTGCTGCAATTTGGCAGCCTCCTGGTGGTGATCTAGGAAAGAGGGGATTATGTTGTATTCTACACAGCCCTATTGAGGATTCTGTGCCTGGAGATGATGGCAGATGACTTCAGGGCCTTCTCCGAGTCCCACAGGGACAGGCCAAACCACATGAAAGCCACCAGAATCCAAGATTCTCAGGAGTCAATCTATTCCTCTCCAGTGTTCTCTGCTGCCTGTTGCTTCCTGATTCTAGGCTGCGGTGAACC
>NW_007112732.1:0-506 GCF_000164805.1 Carlito syrichta
GATCCTCCTTTCTCATCTTCCTGAACAGCTAGAGGTGCCAGTGTGTTCCAGGCATGGGATCTTGCTATGCTTATCAGGCTGGTCTCAAACTTTTGGCCTCCAGCAATTCTCCTAGATAAGACTCCCACAATATTGGTGTTGTGGGCATAAGTCACTGAATCCAACCTGTATCATATAATAAAATAATACTCAGCAGTTAAGGAAAAAAGGAACTAATAATGCTCATCACAACATAAATTATTCTTCTTCTTTTTTTTTTATTTTTTGAGTTAGATTCTCACTCTGTCACCCAGACTGGATGCACTCAGTCATCAGAGTCTTGACCTTTTGGGTCCAGCATTCTTTCCGCCTCCCCATTCCAAGTAACTAGAACTACGGGCGCGTCCTACCACGCCCGTCTAATTTTTGATTTATTACAGAGGCGAGGTCTCGCCAAGATGCCTGGGTGGGTCTCAAGCCCACGGACTCAGGCAATTCACTCGCCTCGGCCTCCCAAAGTGCTGGGA
>NW_007112733.1:0-760 GCF_000164805.1 Carlito syrichta
CCTCTCACATTTCAATAATTAGTCTGAATGTGAATGGACTAAACGCACCACTGAAAAGACATAGAATGACAAAATGGATAAAATATCACCAGGCAACAATATACTGCCTTCAAGAGACCCATCTCACTAGAAAGGACATACACAGACTCAAAGTAAGAGGATGGGAAACAAATTTTCAGGCGAATGGAACACAAAAGAAAGGAGGAGTCACGATCCTAATTTCAGACAAAATACCATTTAAGCTATCAAAAATTAAAAAAAATACAGAGGGCCACTTCATAATGATAAAAGGTTCACTCCATCAACAAGAAATATCTATCCTAAACATATATGCACCCAACATAGGCGCACCAACATTCATAAAGCAACTTCTAGGAAAACTAGAGAAAGACATTGACTCTAACACCATAATAACTGGGGACTTTAATACACCACTCACAACCTTAGACAGATCATCAGGACAAAAAATCAGCAAGGAGATCCGGAACCTCAATGAGACTCTGGACCAAATGGACTTAATTGATACCTATAGAACACTCCATCCAAAGACCACAGAATACACATTCTACTCATCACCACATGGAACATATTCTAAGATCGACCACATAATTGGACACAAATCAAGTATAAGCAAATTTAAAAGGACTGAAATTCTGCCACACACCTTTTCGGACCACAGTGGAATAAAAATAAACATTGACACCAACAAAGTCCCCCCAAAACCCACAAAGACATGGACACTAAACAGCATGATGCTAAA
>NW_007112734.1:0-780 GCF_000164805.1 Carlito syrichta
GATTCATGAGAGTATTTCCTTCCTTTTCTAAGGTTCTTATGGTTTGAGGTTTTACATTTAGGTCTCTGATCCATTTGGAGTTAACCTTTGTGCATGGGGATAGATAGGGGTCCTGTTTCAGTCTTCTGCATGTGGTCAGCCAATTTTCCCAGCACCATTTACTGAATAGGTTTTCCTCTCCCCATTGGTAGGTGGTGGGGGCTTTGTCGAAGATGAGTTGGTTGAAAAATTGAGGTTTTGCTTCTGGAATCTCAATTCTGTTCCATTGATCTATATGCCTGTTCCTGTACCAATACCAAGCTGTTTTGATGATTGTAGCTTTATAGTAAAGTTTGAAATCTGGTATTGTGATACCACCTGCTTTGTTTTTTTTGCGGAGGATTGTTCTGGCTATTCTTGGATGTTTGTGTTTCCATATGAATTCCTGTGTTGTTTTTTCTAGGTCTGAGAAGAATGTTGTTGGTAATTTAATGGGTATTGCATTGAATTTGTAGATTGCCTTAGGTAACATGGACATCTTCACAATGTTGATTCTTCCGATCCATGAGCATGGGATATTTTTCCACTTGTTCATGTCGGCTTAGATTTCTTTGAGCAGTGTTTTGTAATTTTCATTGTAAAGGTCTTTCACGTCTCTGGTTAGGAAGATGCCAAGGTATTTCATTTTTTTTGTGGCTACTGTGGATGGACTGTGTTTTATATTTGGGTTTCTATTGTTTATTATTGGGAAAAGAAATGCGATTGTCTTTTGTACATTTATTTTGTATCCTGAGACTTTTG
>NW_007112735.1:0-820 GCF_000164805.1 Carlito syrichta
CGTTTGAGAACATCTGCCCATTCCTAAGCCTCTCCAGCAGCTACTGGCAATCACCATTCTACCCTTTTCTTCTCTAATTTTAACTTTTTCTTTCATTTTTTACTTAGTATGATGTCCTCCAGGTTTACCCATGTTATCACACATAAGAAAATATTTTCTTATTTTTAAAAACTATGCTAAACAATTTTCTGCTCTGTGTGTGTGTGTTGCATTTTCTTTATTGATTCATTCATTGGTGGACACTTGCATTATTTGCAGGTGTTGACTATTGAAAATAATGCTGCAATGACTGTAAGAATGCTGCTAGCACTTTGAGATACTAATTTTGTTTCTTTTTGAATAGATATACCCCAAAGTAGGATTTCTGCATCAAATAATAGATTTCTTTTTAATTTTTTGAGAAATCATTTAACTGTTTTCCTTGTGCATTCAGAGTAAGCACCCACTATAAACTTAGGAAGATAAAACTCAATGGGATGGGATTGTAAATGATGGGGAGGTGAGATCCCAAATACAGATTAACTATGCAATAAAAAGCAAAAATATTATTAATATAATACACTTAATTCACAAATGTTACCAAAGTTATGAGTGTAGATTACTAGGATCGGTTCCAAGATTTCCATGTGGCAGGCTGAGTGCACGCTTTACTTACGATTTGGGGTTAAAAGGTCAGTTGTTCACAGTTTTAAGAACTCTTCAAATGCACATTGCAAACTCCCTATCCCTTCTATTTACTTTGCATTTCTTTTTTCAGCTACAAAGAGCCCCTGGGCAGATAATATATACAATATGATCCATCCTAATAATATTTGATTTT
>NW_007112736.1:0-761 GCF_000164805.1 Carlito syrichta
CCTGGGCAACTTGGCAAGACCTCATCTCTACAATAAATAAAAAATGAGCCGAGTGTGGTAGCGCGCACCTGGAGTCCCAGCTACTCAGAAGGCTGAGGCAGAAGGATCACCAGGGTCCAGCAGGTAGAGGCTGCGGTGGCCGGGAGCGGCCACTGCACTCCAGTCTGGGTGACAGAGTGAGACTCCAACTCAAAGAAAAAAAGTGAAAATGTCTGTCAGGGATCTTTTCCCAGCAGGCAAGCTGTGGACTAGGATGACTTCTAAGGTTTCATTTGTATGCCGTGATTTTAAGATTCCAAAACAGCGCACAGAATGAGTAGGCTTCATTTGGTAGTACAGGCTCAAGTCTAGGATAATTTAGTTTGAGAGTTAAATTATGAAACAGACATTAAAACATTTACAAACCTCAGTGAGTTTTTTTTAAATTGACAGTCCAGTCATTTTGAGAATTTAAGTTGCACTTTATTGTCATAGATTTTCCTTGAGTCATAATAATTTAGTTTGTATATAGAAGGTAATTCCAGTTCTGCATCATTACAAAACAAAATATTAAATGAAACTCAAACTGCTTCTTTTCTTCATGTTGCATCAAAGTCTTTTTGTTCCTTTTGCATGGACTTTCAGTTCTTTACAAGAATAAAAAATACACTCCTTTTCCTCAGAACTTCCCTTCTCAGCAACCACTAAGTTTGCATTATATGACCGTAATTGATGGGTAACAATATAATCAAATGTGTTTATGATATCCATTCTTTATTTAG
>NW_007112737.1:0-762 GCF_000164805.1 Carlito syrichta
CCTCACCAGACACCAACCCAGCCAGCATATTAATCTGGAGCTTTCCAATGTACATAACTGTAAATATATATATATATATATATATATTGCTTACAAATTGCCCAGTATGTGGCATTTTGTCATAATGGCACAAATGAACGAAGGCCACCCGCCACTTTTATTTATTGATTATGCTGTATTTGTTGTCTGAATTCTAGTACAAATATATTTTAAAGTTTGAAATTTTGTCATTAATATTTTATCCATTCAATACCATTCAATATAAATTTGTGTAGTACATAATATCTTTTCTCAATTCTCCTTTCTGCATATCCAAAATTTTATTATATATATATATATCTCTTTAGGTGTATATTTAAATCTTATTTTATTATGGAGATGTGAATACAAATAAGAATTTACCTACAGAACTAAGCTACATGCAGGTGAAAGGTGAAGTTTGGGCCTCCATCTGGCGCATCTGGCTTCATTTACTCTGCATTGGGACCAGGCATCCTTTGTGTTTTAACACCCCTACCTCTCTTCCCTGGAAGTGACCAGTGATTGCCCATCTCTCCCTTGTGCTAATGTGATTATGTTCAGGTCCCACATATGAGTGAGAACATGTGGTATTCAGTTATTTGTTTCTGTGACAGATAAGAATGATGATCTCCAAGTCCATCCAATTTGCTATGAAGTACATGTTTTTTTCTTCTTTATAGCTGTATAATACTCCATTGTGTACATGTATATTTTTCTTAAATTCAGTCTACTTTTAATGGG
>NW_007112738.1:0-778 GCF_000164805.1 Carlito syrichta
CCTTCCCCTTCTTCCCTGCCCAAAGAAAGCTTTCATTATGGGTTAGACCTAGGGGAAGGTGTCATTGAGTCAGACACAGGGTAGCTGCATTGACCACATGGAGGGACAGTGGCAGAGCAACTTGCTAGCTGTGGATACTGTGGTTGGCTGTCTGTCACCCTGGCTTTCCCATGCATGTTAGATGGAGATGACAGGACTCATTGTGTGCTTGAGTAAGTAGAGCTAGAACTTACATTGTTAAAATAAATAGAACAAAAACATTATACAATGCTGTGTGTTATTACTAAGTATTTATTATTTTGTGCTTTTTTTTTTTTTTTTTTGATTTGGATTCCCACTCTGTCACCCAGACTGGAGTGCAGTAGCTACTGCTGGCCACTGCAGGCTCAACCTGCTGGGCTCCAGCGAGCCTTCCACCTCAGCCTTCCAAGTAGCTGGAACTACAGGTGCACACTACCATGCCTGTCTAATTTTTGATTTATTGTAGAGATGAGGTCTCACCGACTTGCCCAGGCGGGTCTTGGACCCACAGGCTCAGGCAATCCACTCACCTCAGCCTCCCAAAGGAGCAGGATTACAAGGCTGAGCCACTGAACCTGGCTTATTTTTTGCTTCTAAATGGACCAGAACAAATCTTTTGCTGTCATTTTCACAGAAGGAACAAGAAGGTCAGCAAATCAGAAAGCCAATGTACTTTCAGTAATTTCTGATTTTTCTTTTTCTCTCTAGATTTGTTTTCAGCAAAGTAGAAGGTTGCAGATTCCTTAAATGAATTTAA
>NW_007112738.1:2233-3992 GCF_000164805.1 Carlito syrichta
GGCGAAAGATGTGGTCCCCAACACCAGCAACACTGCTTAGTTCTGGCACCAAAGAAAAGGCTGGGTTCTGATGCAACCCTATGACAAAGGTTGAGGAGGTTGAATCCTGGGCAGGAAATCATTCAGCTCCTAAATGGAACTCTGCCCCTTCCAGTCTGTGGCTTGGGAACCTGTCAGCAATTCACCAGTCCTGGGTACTCTTAGGAACTGCAGGCCTTTTCCTTGAAGAAATCCTTTGCTAGCTAGCATGCCAGGTGCAATTAACCTGCATTTCTGGGTTATTCTTAATGGTTAGTGATTAAAAGATAAAGGGAGCCTTGGGAAGCAATTGACTTTAGGTGTCTGCATGTACCAAGGAAATTTTTTTTTTGAGTTGGAGTCTCACTCTGTCACCTAGACTGGAGTGCAGTGGCCACTCCCAGCCACCGCAGCCTCAACATGCTGGGCTCCAGCGATCCTTCTGCCTCCTCCTTCCACGTAGCCAAAATTACAGGCATGCGCTACCATGCCCAGAGTTTAAGTCCATATGTAATCATCAGACCTGGAAAGGCTCCCCAGTCACTATCCCCCTACCTCATGTACCCCTTCTCTTTTCAAGCAAGGTCTTTGCAGGAGTTTGCCACTGTCCTCAGGAATCTTGAAGATGGACGGATAGGGATGGTGAGTACGTCGAGGGAGTAAGGAATGTGTTATCAGAACTGGGCTCAAGTCCAGACTATGCCACTTGAATATTTTGAGCTCTTGAGCAAGCCTCATATTTGTAGACTTTGAAGCCTTTTGTACATGGCAGAGAACTGCCCTGGTGGATAACTTTAGACTGTCATCGTTGTTTCTCTAAAGATCCACTGTAATGTCTATAGGTAAGGTATATGACTTAAGGGTAGATCTTTTGAATTATTTCACTTTTGGGGACTTAGATTCTCTACCAGTGGAATGGGAAAGAAGGTGCCCTACTCTGCTCCTCCCCCCTTCCACTGTATTAAACCTGTTCAAGAGTCCTTTGAGGGCCGGGCTGCTTCTTCATTTTTAATTCTGATGCACCTAACATGGTGCCTGCTACATAGTAGGCACCCAGTAAATAAGCACTTAGTAAATGAAGGTAACTGTGAGAATCTCTTCAGAGAGGCATTTATGTAAGTATAAGAATCAAATGCTGATCTCCATGTCTTTGTGCTAGGATATTCTGGGTGTGAAGTTATGAGAGATTGTCTAACCACAGGAAGCTCCTTTGTATGTTCCCCCCAGACACCTCAGATCCCAGGAGTGAACCTTGGTTTGATATCCCCAGCTGGCTCCCCACTGGCTTACTCCTGGGAGGGCCTGTCTCTGTGCAGCAGCAATACCTCAGAAAAATTCCATCAGGGAGCATTTTCTTCTCTTTCCCTACTGACAGTTGATGGTTTGAGCACTGCATTTACCAAGACAGTATGTAGTCAAGTACTTCATGTACATTTTTTCTGTTAACCCTCATGATGGTGTTGTGAAGTGGTAACTATATTATCTCTATTTTCCAGATGGAGACATTGAGGTTTACAGAGGTTAAGTAGCTTGTCCAGGATCACACAGTTAAGGAGTAGTATTATCTATGTCTGGATTCAAACCCAAGTCTACAGAAAATGTGCACATTTCTTCAAAATGTCAAACACAGCAGAAGACTCTTGCCTTCTCCAGAGAGAGATTCTTCCTCTCCTAATTGCTCATGGCTGGTGCTTGAGCCAGGATCAGGAGGGTGGTGGTGGCAGCAGCAGGGTGGGTGGTG
>NW_007112739.1:0-702 GCF_000164805.1 Carlito syrichta
ACTCAGGCTTCCCAGACAAGAGGCGCGGGGCTGGGTCTGCTTCCCTGTGTGGCCCTCAACATCCGGCCACTATAGGGATGCTCCCTGATCCCCAATGCCCTCGTCTCTCCCCTTCACCAACACCAGATGGCTAAGATGGCCAGAGAGACTCTCCTCTCTTCGCTAGGCAGCCAACGAGAGCATAAGTGTGCACAGGGCAAGCAGAGGGAGAAGGAGAAAGGTCACAGTGATGGACACTGGATGCAAGTTCACTGCACACTCAGCACCGGGTTTGAAGCCAGCCTATGATGGCCAGTTTCAAGAGGCATGCCACCCCTGGGCAGATGGAACCAAGGCTCAGAGAACTGCAGACCCTTGCCCAAAAGCACACAGCAAACACAGGGGGGGGGACAGGGCCCTGGGCATCTCAGGGTGACCATGGCCTGGGACTGTTTCCACACAGTACTGCCCTCCAGTCAAGTTCTCAGGGTGGATACAACCCATGGGTGAAAATCAGGCCCAGGTACCAGGCAGTCCCAGGTCCTCCTCCCAATGTGTGGCAGGGCCCTAGGCCATGTGTCCTTCAATGCCTGTTCTTCCTCCCACAGGCTCTGGGGTCTGACCTTCCATGTCCCTAGCAGTGAACTGGGATAAATCACAAGCCCACCTTGTGCTGGGAGGGAATTGGAGGGGCTTCCGGGGGAGCTGGTGTCCCGACTGTCC
>NW_007112740.1:0-1037 GCF_000164805.1 Carlito syrichta
GGAATTATCTCTGTAATCCCATGCCTTGGGGAGGCTGAGGTGAGTGAATGGCTTGAGCCTGTGTGATTGAGACCCGCCTGTGCAACTTGGCAAGACCTCATCTCTACAATAAATCAAAAAATTATCCAGGCATGGTAGTGTACACCTGTAGTTCCGGCTACTTGGAAGGCTGAGTCAGAAGATTGTTGGCGCCCAGCAGGTCGAGGTTGTGGTGGCCGGGAGCATGCCACTGCACTCCAGTCTGGGCACAGAGTGAGACTCCAGCTCAAAAAAAAGTGAAAGAAAAAAAATTAAGCCAACAGGGACTAGGAGGAAGTGATACTACTGAACTTCAATACCCATGTGTTTGCAAAATGACCTCAGCATGAGGCAATAGGAAGGAACAAGTCCATTGTGTTTTGTGAGAACCATGTTTAATGACAGAGACTGAACATAATCTGATGACTAAGATTCATTTTGCAGATCTGTGTGAAAAAAATTAATTTAAAAATTCACATAAAAAACTTTACAACAGTTCCCTACTGTACCCGCTGAAAAGTTGTGACAATGACAATGCTATGGTAATAGTAAACAAATAAAGTAATTAGTGAGGCAGACTAAGCTCCAGAAGCATAACATCATGAGTGGCAGTCCCAAAGAATGTTTATACTTGACAACAAACAGTGCTATAGATTGGCACTGTTACATTCTGAAACAGCTTCTACACCGCAGAAAAACCTATCAGGAAATTAAAAGTAAAGAAAAAGGTCTTTCATTTCCTCATTGAAAGTTAATGTTCAAAATATGGCAACTAGATCATAGGTAACAACTTAAGATGCCAATAGAAAAAATGTACTCCATTTCTATTCCTTGCTGTGCATGCACATTTCCCATTCACTTGACAGAACAATTAAATTAGGCTTATCTGTTTTATTATATTTATAGCTGATTTTACAGCCCAGCTCATCATTAAAACTATCTCTATCTGAATTCACAGACTCAAACACCTTCCCAGTAGTCTTATTTTCATAAATTCACTTAGAACAAGCTTACATAAA
>NW_007112741.1:0-707 GCF_000164805.1 Carlito syrichta
CGCAGCGACACACCGCTCACGGCCGCCCACCACAGCCTCGACCCGCCGCGCTCGGGCAATCTTTCCACCTCAGCCTTCCCAGTAGCTGGAACTACAGGCACGTGCCACCGCACCCGGCCGCCTTTTTTTTAAAATCGTAGACACGAGGTCTGACCGAGTCGCTCAGGCCGTCTACAGACCCCCGGACTCGGGCAATCCTCTCACCTCGACCTCCCAGAGTTCTCGGGCGGGCGACACAGCGAGACTCCGCCCGAAAGACATGAAAAAAAAGCGTCAGGAACGCAAGCACGAGCCACCACACCGAGCTACGGCGACTCCTCTTCCCGTGCGTGTCCTCAGTCAGAAGAAGGAAGGCAAAGGCAGGGGCCCACGTCGACCACGGGTGACGCCGACAGTACCGCCAGCGTTCATCCGAGAAGAGATCCCCATCCACGTCCCGAGCCTCCCTCGCTCACCGTCGCATCCAAGGGACAGACAGGGCACCGGCGGCAAAATCATCACCCCGTGCTTTCTTTTTCACGTCGATCTTTTCAGTCTTCCACGTCTCAAAAGGCGCACACGGAAAACAACCGGACATCAGAGCCGAAGGGGAAAGCGAACGGCAGCCCACTCCTCCTCCCGCCTCGCAAAAGTCATCCAGGCCTCGACGAGTCCAGACGCGCCTCGGACGGAACGGCGACACAGGAGACAGCGCAGAGATCGTCCTC
>NW_007112742.1:0-588 GCF_000164805.1 Carlito syrichta
TTTCTCTATAGCCTGTGATGCTGTGTGAGAGAATTTTACAAAAGTAAAACTTCTCTCTAAATTGGAACCTATGGCTGCTTTACTATATAAATTTATAAAATATACTAAATCCTTTGTTGTCATTTCAACAGTGTTCACAACATTTTCATCAGGAGTAGATTTAATTTCAAGAAACTACTTTCTTTGCTTATTCATAAGAAGCACATTCTCATCTGTTTAAGTTTTACCACGAGATTACAACAATTCAGTGGTACATTCAGGTTTTATTTCTAATGCGAGCTCTTTTGCTATTGCCAACACATCCACATTTACTTCCTCCACTGAGGTCTTGAACCCCCTCATAGTCATCCATGAGAACTGAAATCAACTTCCTCCAAAGTACTGTCAGTTGATATTTCTACCTCCCCCCTGAATCATAAATGTTTTTAATGGCATATAGAATGTTGAGTTGAGTCCTTTCTAAAATCTTTTCATTTTACTTTGCTCAATTTACTGTAATGTAATTACCACAATCACTATCTATAGAAGCTATAGCTTTATGAAATGTATTTCTTTTCTTTTTTTTTTGAGTTGAAGTCTCACTCTGTC
>NW_007112743.1:0-658 GCF_000164805.1 Carlito syrichta
CTATCTGTCATAATAACTGAAAAGAAAAATATGTGTTTTCTAGGAACTTCCAGTGTCTTCTTGTTTGATTTTGCTCGGCTTGACTTCCACCTCTCCCTGCTCTGACATCCAAGCCTGGGCTCTTTTGTTTCTGCCTGGGAAGGGGAGGCCTTATCTCCCTGAGGAAGCTGGGGGACATGGGTCAACACTTTAAAGTGGTTTCTTCTGGGCTATAGTTACTGAGAGCGCAAGACCTGCCGACAACAGCAGGGTAATGGGGTCAGCATTGAAAAGGGCACTTCAGTTGTGGAATTTCTTCCTACAAAAGCCCCCATGGTTGGCCTGCCTCTAGACTGAGGCATAAAATGACCACCCCTTGATTTTCACAGCACTGTCCTAGGGCTCTCGTAGGGGGACACTGACAATTCCTGGACTCTGGGGCAGAGATGGAAGGGGTCCTCGCTGTCCCCTGCATCCTCCACACAGATTTATGTTCTCTAACACAAGACCAGTCTGGGTGGGTCCCCCAATAGTTGTGCTGAGGTCTGTGATGGGCTAGGTACCTCTAGATGGGACATGGTTTGGGACAGTCATACTCGTTAAAGACTAGGAACCATCAGCGTCACTTTAACATCAATATTACATATTATTTTGCTTTTCCTATCATTATTGTTTAACA
>NW_007112744.1:0-745 GCF_000164805.1 Carlito syrichta
AAACAATGTATTTAAAAAGTAATTCGGCTAGGCTTGGTGGCTCAGTCTGTAATTCCATGCTTTGGGAGGTCCAGGTGAGTGGATTGCCTGAGCCCACAGTTTCGAGACCCACCTGGACAACTTGGCGAGACCTCATCTCTACAATAAATCAAAAAAATTAGCCAGGTGTGGTAGTGCGTGCCTGTAGTTCCAGCTACTTGGAAGACTGAGGTGGAAGGATCTGCAGAGCCCAGCAGGTCGAGGATGTGGTGACCAGGAGCGGCCACTGCACTCCAGTCTGTGTGACAGAGTGAGACTTCAACTCAAAAAAAAAAAAGTAATTCAAGAACATTGAAATGTATAACATAATTTCTATTCCTCTAAATGTCCCCGCTTTGTCTCACCCCAGGCATCATTATTGTTTCCTACTGTTCAAGAGATATCCCTTGTTACAAACGCTTAATAACCAGGAATTTGCAAGCAATTTCCAAGTTGAATAGAAAAGGAAAAATGTAAAGGAAGAGATCACTTTTATTACATTTTCTTCTGTAAAATCAACTCTGCTCTAAGAGGCCTCAGTCTAAACAATTTGTTTTCTTTATTGTTCCTTGACTTTTTCTCCTTTCTGTTATTGGTAATTCATTACTTATGGCACCTATATCCCTTCCCTAGAATTCTCATTCTAGTTTTAGTATGCTTATTAGAATCACTAAAATAATGTATAAATTTTGAGTGAGTTTTGAACCACCACCAGGAAGAACAGCTG
>NW_007112745.1:0-752 GCF_000164805.1 Carlito syrichta
TAGGATAATGTGAACTATAAAATCTGAAATGCGCCAGCGCCTGTAGAAATTTGAGAGTCTTGCCTTTCCCCCCCTTTATGTAATATAAAGTGTTTTAACAAAAGCATGGTAGCCCCATACATTTTAAATGTCAAACTTGCAGATAATGTACCTCCTAAGAATTTCAACTTCAAACTTGGAACTTGTAAAGCCACAAAACATCTTTAGAGGCTTACCGAAGCAAATAAACAATGTGTTTCGGAGAGACTTAGTGAAGAAATTGTTTTTTTAACCAATGTTTCTCACGGTGCTTTTCAGGTGAGGCTGGTGATGAGACTTTGGGTCACAGTTCAGGACTGCCATCCATGGGAAAGTTTGGAAGCAGAACTGCAGATTTCACCTGGAAAGCCAAAGTTGCTTAGATGAGGTGCTAGCTCTTCTTACCTTTGTGATTGTTATTTTAGGTTTTATGAAAATTGAAATCAGTTACTATTTTAAAATATTTAAGTATGGTCCCTGGACCATAATAAGCATGGTGTCCTGTTTTAAAAAGGTAAGATTATAAATTACAGAAATGAGTGATCACTTCCTTGCTTTCACTTATTTCTGATTTTAAAGTAGAAAAATTTACAAAACTATAGTTTTAAAAACCGTGGCAATCTCTATTCTATAACTATTATAATTTCCAAATTAAACAAATTTCTGATTTAATGTTAAATTTTGATTTTAAAATGTATTCTACTTTAGTTTCTACGGGTAATGATCTATCAAGA
>NW_007112746.1:0-1432 GCF_000164805.1 Carlito syrichta
CGTTATTTCTAATGCAAAAGATTAAAATATGAGAAAAGGTCAAAGATAACATGTTAGACAGACACTAGACTTGCAAACAAAATTAAATCATACTATTCTTTTTTTATTTTTTATTTTTTTGAGTTTGGAGTCTCACTCTGTTACCCAGACTGGAATGCAATGGCATGCTCCAAGTCACTGCTGCCTTGACCTGCTGGGCTCCAGCGATTCTTCCACCTCAGCCTTCCTACCGATGCATACTACCATGCCCAACTAATTTTTTTTTATTGTAGAGATGAAGTGTTGCCACGTTGCCTAGGTGGGTCTCGAAACCACGGGCTCAGGCAATGCACTCTCCTGAGCCTCTCAAAGTACTGGGATTACAGGCTGAGCCACTGAGCCCAGTCAAATCATACTATTTTAAAAACTCATGAGAACAATGAAAATTAAGTTTGTTTATACCATGAAACATTTAACAAATGAGACAGCATTAAAGGATGATCTTTCAATGGCATATCTAAAATCCTACTACAATAACTCAAAAATAGCATACCATTTATATTATATTACTAAAAAGTGCATTGACTAAATTAACCTTAAAATATCTCATATCTAGGTATAAAATTTTTTGAAATAATATATTAACTATTTAGTACTTTCCCCTTCATGCATCCTTTAAAGAACAATAGCATCCACTGAAAAGTAATGAGGATAATGACAATTATGTTATGATCATAACCTTTATATTGAATAGTGCAGTTTACATATTTTAACTCCCTTGAGCCTTCTAGTGGTCCAGTGAGATAAGAAAGAATAAATATTCTCCCCATTCTACAGTTGAGGTAATGAGGTGGAGTCATTAAAACATTGTCTTACCCAAGATCACATAGTAAGAGATGAAGTGGGGATTTGAACCCTAGCAGTTTGGCATAAAAGCCCATGTTCTTAGGTGGAATGAGAATACTTGATATGGCCCCAATTTGATTACTGCCAGGACAACTAATAAAAGAAAGATTAAGTATTGACTACTCTGAAGTCAATAAAGACTTCCATCACTTTTTAAGTTACTAATCTGAAATAAAAATTATCATATTACTAATACTATCAGCTTGATTTTGGGCAAACTCTAACTCATAACTCTTAAAACTGACTCAAAAACTCCTAAACACATTTCTTAAACTCTCTGAACCACAGATACCTTATCTGCAAATATTACTCTTTCTAAAAAGTTTTGTGAAAAATATTTTTAAAAAACGGTACACAATGAAGCTAGCACACTGCTTGCCACACAGTAACGAGTCAATTATATTTCCTTTTGCTACAACTTTTGTTTTTTTAGGTACCAATGATGCTCTGCTTCTTGGGAATTTGTCCTACTCTGGCTATGATGGTGAGATATAAAGACATATCTTTTGTGTGGCAGAGACAGGCTAAAAACAGTTAAAATTATTCC
>NW_007112747.1:0-783 GCF_000164805.1 Carlito syrichta
ACTGTACAATATTGTCAGAGCTGCTTCACAAATAAATGGTTTTGAAACATACCTGGAGAAACGAGGCTGGAAGACACAGAAACAATGCTCACATCTGAGGTTTAGCCTTCGTGAAGAACTGTTTCGGTTCCTGAAGTGTCCTTAGAAATGAAGTACAACTTCAGGAGTGTGGAGGGATGATCGAGGGATAGGCCTGTGTGTCCTTTTTTCTGTTCCTTCAACAGCATTTTGAAAAGCCTTCTGTAGGCCAAACATTAGTTACTCTAGGCTCTGAGGAATTGGTAGTAAACAAAATGAGCCAATGTTCCCTGTCCTTCTGGATCCAAGAAAATACTGATGATGGAAGGAAAAAAAAGACAAAAAGATAAAAAAGTAGGTAGATGTTCCAAATGATCAAACTTTTTTGAAGTAATTTTTTTATAGCCAATGAATCTTATGAGAGTTCACGGTGAATAAAATACTTATGGTAGCCAAGTAGACCCCAGCAAGAAACTAAAGGATTTCAAGCAAACTAAAGACTGTTATTAAAATGGTGGAATAAAATATCCTAATAACAAAGAGCTTTGCTTATCAAGACTATGGGGCCAACCATTAGGTTTTGCAAAATTTCCTCCCCCTCAAAGAAAGGACCTTGACAGTCTTAGCCAATGTAAGCACAGCCATGATGTGGTCTTTAATTGCAGATATCATAATTACATAAAACCATAGCCTCACCATCCCAGACACAGACATTATAAAAGAAAACGAAAAACTATTTTATTTTCATGAAAAAAATTCTTTTTC
>NW_007112748.1:0-817 GCF_000164805.1 Carlito syrichta
AGGGGAATTTATATCCCTACAAACACACATGAGGAAAATGGAAGGAACAGAAATTGACAACCTAACAAGCCACCTAAAGAAGCTGGAAAAGCAAGACCACAAAAACCCTAATTTCAGCAGAAGAATCCAGATCACCAAAATAAAAGCCCAAATCCAGGACATAGAAGACAAAAAGATAATACAAAAAATCAATGAAACAAAAAGCTGGTTCTTCGAAAGGGTAAACAAGATTGATGGTCCACTAGCTAGACTGACCAAGAAAAAACGAGAAAAAAACCAAATAAGCATAATCAGAAACACAAAAGATGAAGTCACATCTGACCCTGAAGAAATACAAAAGATCATTAGAGACTACTACGTACACTTGTATGGAAACAAACTTGAAAACCAGAAGGAAATGGAAGACTTTCTGACATCACACAACCTACCTAGGTTGGAACAAGAAGAAATTGAGACCCTAAATAAACCAATAACAATCAAGGAAATCGACCACGTAATAAGAAAACTTCCTACAAAAAAAAGCCCTGGTCCAGATGGCTTTCCAGCAGAATTCTACAAGACATTTAAGGAGGAGCTGATACCAATCCTACTGAAGGTATTCCAGGCGATTGAAAAAGATGGAACTCTCCCCAAATCATTTTACGAAGCCAACATCACATTGATACCCAAACCAGGTAAAGATCCAACAAAGAAAGAGAACTACAGGCCAATATCTTTGATGAACATAGATGCTAAAATTCTCAACAAGATCCTAGCAAACCGGATTCAGCAATACATCTCAAAAATCATCCATCATGACCAAGTAGCTTCATTCCTG
>NW_007112749.1:0-930 GCF_000164805.1 Carlito syrichta
ACTGAATAGGTTCTCCTCTCCCCATTGGTAGGTGGTGGGGGCTTTGTCGAAGATGAGTTGGTTGAGAAATTGAGGTTTTGCTTCTGGAATCTCAATTCTGTTCCATTGATCTATATGCCTGTTCCTGTACCAATACCAAGCTGTTTTGATGATTGTAGCTTTATAGTAAAGTTTGAAATCTGGTATTGTGATACCACCTGCTTTGTTTTTTTTGCTGAGGATTGTTCTGGCTATTCTTGGATGTTTGTGTTTCCATATGAATTCCTGTGTTGTTTTTTCTAGGTCTGAGAAGAATGTTGTTGGTAATTTAATGGGTATTGCATTGAATTTGTAGATTGCCTTAGGTAAGATGGACATCTTCACAATGTTGATTCTTCCGATCCATGAGCATGGGATATTTTTCCACTTGTTAATGTTGGCTTTGATTTCTTTGAGCAGTGTTTTGTAATTTTCATTGTAAAGGTCTTTCACGTCTCTGGTTAGGAAGATGCCAAGGTATTTCATTTTTTTTGTGGCTATTGTGAATGGAACTGTGTTTTTTATTTGGGTTTCTGTTTGTTTATTATTGGTGTAGAGAAATGCGATTGTCTTTTGTACATTTATTTTGTATCCTGAGACTTTGCCAAAGGCTTTTATCAATGTAAGGAGACCTTTGACAGATTCTCTTGGGTTTTCAAGGTACACCATCATATCATCTGCATAGAGAGATAACTTGACTTCCTCTTTTCCTATTTGAATACCTCTGATTGCCTCCTCTTCTCTGATTGCTTTAGCCAGGACTTCCAATACTATGTTGAACAGGAGGGGAGAGAGTGGGCATCCTTGTCTAGTTCCAGTTTTCAGGGGAATTGGTTCCAATTTTTGTCCATTTAGGAGTATGCTGGCTGTGGGTTTCTCGTAGATGGCTTTTACTATTTTGAGGTATGTTCC
>NW_007112750.1:0-919 GCF_000164805.1 Carlito syrichta
CTCTTGACTCTTGGTTCCAGGAACTCTGGACTCCCTCCCCCACTCCAAGTCACTGGTGGCACACCATATGCAGCACCCAGCTACATTGCTGATTTCTAGTGCCTGACACCAAGCACATAACACCAAAGCCTGTCATAGTGTATCATCCATGGACCTGGATGAGTGGAGAGAAAGGATGGATGGAAAGAAAAGATCAGTGATAGAGGAGCTGCCCACCATGGTTACTTTCCAGCAGAGATCCCCATTGCCCTGCCCATCTATGAGCAGCATCCACCTGGGTTTCTTTCTAAGGTAACCTCACCAAACAGGAGGTGGAAGCCCCACCCCTACACTTAATCAGACATGGACAAATTAGTCTTGAGGCAGATCTCTCAGGCAGCAAGCCAAGGGAACCAACCCAAGCATTGAGTAAATCTATCTGCCTGCAGTGAGAAGAAAGGGGAGAGACTAGCAATCACAGCTGAAGAGACTTTAGACACTCAGGAAAGACTCCAGAGCTAGTCTGGTTTCTTATTTTGATTTTTGATTTTATTGTTTTGATTGTTTGTTTTGTTCACTTTTGTTTGCTTTTTGAGTTAGACCACTTGTTTGTGTTGGGGAAAAGCACATCAAAAAGCATGATTTTATTAGACTGTCTTTGTGTGATTACCGGTATGCTTTAGGGAATCTTGTTTATTTGTTTGCTTTTTACTCTTTTCTGGCCTTTTGTTGCTTTCTATTCATTAGTTGGTATGTATGCCTGTTTGCTCTCTTACTCTTCTCTCTCTCTAATCTCTTCTTTACCCCCCTTATTCCATTATTTTCCTTTTTCTTGCCTCCTTTAGTTCCAGGGAGCAAACCTAAACCCCACTGCATGGACAGACTGTACGGTGGGGGAAGTGGGTTCCAGTGAACCCATACACCTGTTGGTGGATACTGG
>NW_007112751.1:0-962 GCF_000164805.1 Carlito syrichta
CGATACATTTCAGGGTTAGGTATATAAACATTGATCATGCAGGTACCCTTGTTGATGAGGTATGCCCCTCCCTCCCCTGACAGTTTCCCACTACTGCCAATCCCTTTCTTATAGTACGATAATTGTTCAAAGTCCACTTATGAGTGAGAACATATGGTACTCTGTTCTTTGTTTCTGTGATAGATCACTATGAGCGACTCTAAATCCATCCAAGTTGCGGCAAAGTCTGTATGTTTGTCTTTCTTTATGACTGTATAATATTCCATTATGTATATGTGCCACATTTTTTTGTTTTTTGAGTTGGAGTCTCACGCTGTCACCCAGACTGGAGTGCAGTGGCCATTCCTGGTCGCTGCAGCCTTGATCTACTGGGTTCCGGCGATCCTTCCACCTCAGCTTTCCAAGTGGCTGGAACTACAGGCATGCACTACCACACCGGCTAATTTTTTTTATTTATTGTAGAGATGAGGTCTTGCCAAGTTGTCCAGGCAGGTCTTAAACCCGCGGGCTCAGGCAATCCACTCACCTCAGCCTCCCAAAGCACGGGATTACAGGCTGAGCCACCGAGCCCGGTTTATGTACCACATTTTTAAATCCAATTCAGTTTCGATGGGCAACATGGTTGGTTCCATGTTCTTGCTATTGTGAATAGAGGTGCAACAAACATACGTGTGCAGGTATCTTTTTTGTAGAATGATTTGAGTTCCTCCGGGAATATTCCCAATAGGGGAATTGCTGGGTCATATGGAAGGTCAATTTCTAGTTCTTTCAGGAATTCCACACCATCTTCCAAAGAGGCTGCACCAGTTTGCATTCCCACCAGCAGTGTAAAACCATTCCTTTTCTCCCAAATCCTCACCAGCATCTGTTATTGTTTGTTATGTTAATGGTGGCCATTCTTGCTGGTGCCTTCCTTGGCAGCCTCCTTGACATCTCTCTCTCCTACCCACCCCATCCCCATC
>NW_007112752.1:0-792 GCF_000164805.1 Carlito syrichta
TATGTTTTAATTGTATCACACATTAAATGATATCAAATAAATGACTCAGCAGGTTAGACTAAATCTCTATATGCATTTACAATGGCACAGGACTCCAGACTTATTTCACTTTTTTTAATAATACCAGTGGAATTAATATTTTATTTTATTTATTTATTTATTTTGAGTTGGAGTCTCACGCTGTCGCCCAGACTGGAGTGCAGTGGCTGCTCCCAGCCACCGCAGCCTCGACCTGCTGGGCTCTGGCGATCCCTCCGCCTCAGCCTTCTGAGTAGACAGAATTACAGGCACGTGCTACCACACCTGGCTGATTTTTTTGATTTATTGTAGAGATGAGGTCTCGCCCCCGCGGGCTCAGGCAATCCACTCACCTCAGCCTCCCAAAGGCACGGGATTACAGGCTGAGCCACCAAGCCCAGCTTTATTTTATTTTTAACATTTTTTTATTTTAAAATTGTGGGGTACAGTTAAGGGTTAGGTATACAAATATGGATTGTGCAGGTCCCTCATTGATGAGGTGTGCCCCTCCGTCCCCAGGTAGATATTGACTACTGTTAATACCACCTTCCTTTTCCTGCCTGCCCACCCTAGTTTCCCGCCACTGTCAATACTTTTCTTATAGTATTATGATAGTTGTTCAAGGGTCACTTATGAGTGAGAACCTGTGATACTCAGATCTTTGTTTCTGTGATAGATCACTCAGTATTATAAACTCTAATTCCATTCAGGTTGCTGCGAAGTTCATGATTTTGTTCTTTTTTATGGCTACATAATATTCCATTATGTATTATG
>NW_007112753.1:0-973 GCF_000164805.1 Carlito syrichta
TTTCCACTAATTATATTACACAATGTGCAATTTTTAATAAGTAGTATCTTCAATTTTTCTAGTAGTTCAATAGTGACAATACCAAATATCAATCTAATTTGGGGACTTATATAAAAATAAAGTCAAGATGAATAAACTTTTTAAATAAGGAACACTTCGAGATAAATTATATCTGCAGTTTATTTTATTAAAAAAATCTTTTAAATCAGAAAATGAAATATTGCCACTGTGCATATACACCTTTTTTTCTCTCATAATCACAGAATTTCTTATTTGGGTTAAAATTTCAAAAATACTTTGGTGTAGGCATGGTGTGATCTAGCTGCAGTGTTAGAGTTTACAAAGATTGCGAGTAAGACACTTGAAACGGATTTATCTTCTTTGCTTGACTGCCCACATAACCACTGCACGGCAACCACAACTTTGTAAAAACGACTTTGTGTCATTATGCCCAGCAATGTATCCTTAAAGACACACGGCAGCAGGGGCACACAGAAATTCCTTACACAATGAAAAAGTCTATCGTCCAATTCCTTGGAAGTACATTTATTCTTCTCACCTTCTCTTTTCTTAGCAACAGCCTAGCTGGGGCTAACTGTCCACTCACAAGCTAGCTTACCCCCATCATTCTGTGCTCCGAATTGCTCCTTTCTCCTCCCATTTGTGCCGTGAAACTCTAGAGGGAGGAAGTGAGGGGAGAGGGTTGGAAGGGATAGGGTGGAACAGACCCCCACGATCTTGAGTGCGCTCAGAATCAAACACCTACATCTCCACGGGGCCGTCCACCGCACCCATCACCGAGACCAGGCCACATCCCAATACACTCACAAGCCTCTCTCATCTTCACCTCAGCAAAGGGCACCACCGGGTGCTGAGATTTAAAACCTAGCAGCCACTCTTGATGGTTCTTTTTCTTTGCTCTCAAATCAGTTCACCGCAAGGCTTTTCAAGGGGCATGTAACACCTTTCCCCA
>NW_007112754.1:0-777 GCF_000164805.1 Carlito syrichta
CCAGGTCGAGGCTGCGGTGGCCAGGAGTGGCCACTGCACTCCAGTCTGGGCGACAGAGTGAGACTCCAACTCAAAAAAAAATTAGAAAAGTGAAAAGGAAATCTAGATAAAGTAATAGTAATAAATATGCTAAACAAAGTTAGCAAACCATGCAATAGCAAATAAAGTAAGAATGCTGTGAATATTTTATGTAAGTAAATTTAGACACATAGACAAAAATTAATCTTTAAAAAAATTTTCAAAAATGTAAGATGAAATGGCAAATCTGAATAGTAACAACTAAAGTTTTGTTACCTTAAATTCCAAGGTTTCAGATGGAAACTTCAGCAAACATTTAAGAAACAAATGCTCCCTATCTTATACAGCCTATTCTAGTACTAGAAAATTTAGAATACTCTTAGAGTTAGGTAAGTAATGTAATTGTGATAACAAAACCAGAAAAGGGCAGTATGAGGAAGAAGCATTATCAACTAATCTCATAGTAGTAAAGCAATGATAACTTTTTGTAATAGATGATAACAAATCAGTGGCAATATACACCATAGTTAAGATTTTTCTTTCTTTTTTATATTATAAATATGTAGGGTACAATTCAGGGTTAGGTATACAAACGTTGATTATGCAGTTACCCTTGTTAATGAGGTAAGGATTTTTCAAATAATATGTGTTCTGAAATCAGTAAAATTTATTAAAAACAAAAAATCATGAAAAAACTGGTTTTATATCACAATGTTAGTATATTTTACTTTTTAAAAAATCTATATTTTCCCACATTAG
>NW_007112755.1:0-604 GCF_000164805.1 Carlito syrichta
TATGGGGTACAATTCAGTTAGATATTCAAACATTGATTATGCATGGTCCCTGGATGGTGAGGTATGCCCCTCCCTCCCTTAACAATATAACTCCACAGCCAATCCCACCCCTACCCCAAAACAGTTTTCTACTACTGCCAATCACTTTCTTCTAGCACTCTAACTGGTCAATTTCAGCTCATGAGGGAGAACATATGGAACTCTATTATTTGTTTCCGTGATAATTCACTGAGAATGACCTAATTCATTTCCATCAAGCTTTCTGCAAAATCTTTATAGCTGTCACTTTTCATGAATGCATAATATTCCATTTCGTGTATGTTCCACACTTATTTTATCCATTCCAGGTTTGAAGTGCAGCATGGTTGTTATCATGTTTTTTTCAAATGTGACTAGAGCCGCATAAAACATGCTTGTGCACATATCTTTTTGTAAAAGATCTGAGTTCCTCCAGGTTTAGTCCCTACAGGGGAATTACAGTGTCGCATGGTAGGTCAATTTCTTGTCCCTTTAGAAACCGCCACACTGATTTCCAAAGATGTTGCTCTACTTTTCAGTCCACATGCAACGTAAAATCATTTTTTCCCCCCCAAATATTTTCCTG
>NW_007112756.1:0-725 GCF_000164805.1 Carlito syrichta
CCAAGATTTTATAATAAATACCCTAAGTTGTCTGTCAAAAATTGGTAAACCTAGCTCTGTCACCTATTAGATACATAAACTGTGGAAGACGACTTGACATTTCTTAATCTTGAATTTTTATGTTTACAAAAAAGGAAGAATAATCTCCATTTTATAATTTGTTTGAGGATTAATAATCTAAAAGCCTTGAGGTATATTATATCAGCACCATGGCAGAAGAGGTGGCTTCTGAATCTTCCTCTACCCATAGAAAATTTAAACAAACATGTGTTCACAGATAAATTCTGTCTAAGAGAAAGTCAAAAATAATTTGAGAGACTCCTGTCTACTATTAACTGATACAGCATTAATATAAAACCAATAGGAAAAGCTGAGGCACACTTAGGAATACACCAGGGACTCAGGCATAAAATTAGGAAGAAATCCCCAACACCCAGCTTCTTCCTGTGGAGAGGAAAGTTTGGAACACACATATAGCACTCTAAGTATAAAATTTCTCATGGTTTCGCTCTTAATTCACCCAGTCCCAGAGCAGAGGAAATTAGGCAAATGTGAGTTTCTCTAGACCACAGAGAAAAAAATGTGGCTTTTTTAAAGGAGGTGTTTCCTCCCCTGTGAGCAGTGAAGAGAAAGGGGCTTGAAAACAAAACTCCCTGGTTCTTTCCAGCAAGAGTTTTTTCAATCTGTGGCTACTTGGTATCATGACTTCTAACTAACTTACATCA
>NW_007112757.1:0-407 GCF_000164805.1 Carlito syrichta
CAAGTGTTCCCTTTTCACCACACCCTCTCCAGCAGCTGTTATTTTTTGAGTTGTTGATAATTGCCATTCTGACTGGAGTTAGGTGGTATCTCAGTGTGGTTTTGATTTGCATCTCCCTGATGATTAGTGAGGTTGAGCATTTCTTCATGTGTTTGTTGGCTGCTCGAATGTCTTCTTTAGTGAAGTGTCTGTTCATGTCTTTTGCCCATTTTATAATGGGGTTGTTTGTTTTCTTCTTTTCAGTACGTTTCAGTTCCTTGTAGATCCAGGATGTTAAGCCTTTGTCAGACATAGAGTTGGCAAATACTTTTTCCCAGTCTGTAGGGCTGTCTCCCCGCTCTCTTGATGGTTTCTTTGGCTTTGCAGAAGCTTGTCAGTTTAATAAGGTCCCATTTGTCTATCTTCTC
>NW_007112758.1:0-483 GCF_000164805.1 Carlito syrichta
CCCAGGAGGGACCACTGAACTCCAGTCCGGCTGATTTTTTTATTTATTGTAGAGATGAGGTCTCGCTGCCCAGGCGGGTCTCGAACCCGCGGGCTCAGGCAATCCACTCACCTCAGCATCCCAAAGGCGCGGGATTACAGGCTGAGCCACCGAGTCCAGCTGTATTTTTCTTTTTAATAATTAATTATAATTATATCAATATATAATTATATAATTTTGAGTCTCCAACTCAAAAAAAATGCATTTGCCATCCTCCTTGATTTGCAGGACTGCCTCAGTGGTTTTGTTTGCTGGGAAAAGCCTCACAACCTGTGCCTCTTCTATTGACCCTTACTTTGAATTCAAAGATTCTTTTTAAGAGTTTAATATATGAGGATTTCTTTGATTCCTCCTCAGTTCTACTTAGTTTCACAGAGAAAAAAATTGTTTGAATAAGTGAACAGGGGTTCAAGATAAAATAATCAAAACGAATTTCTAATCTTT
>NW_007112759.1:0-862 GCF_000164805.1 Carlito syrichta
ATAGTTTGGTATTGGTACAGGAACAGGCATATAGATCAATGGAACAGAATTGAGATTCCAGAAGCAAAACCTCAATTTCTCAACCAACTCATCTTCGACAAAGCCCCTGCCACCTACCACTGGGGAGAGGAGAACCTATTCAGTAAATGGTGCTGGGAAAACTGGCTGACCACATGCAGAAGATTGAAACAGGACCCCTATCTATCCCCATGCACAATGGTTAACTCCAAATGGATCAGAGAACTAAATGTAAAACCTCAAACCATAAGAACCTTAGAAAAGGAAGGAAATACCCTCATGGAAATCGGAACTGGCATCCAATTCCTGTACAAAACCCGAAACCCACAGATCATAAGAGAGAAGATAGACAAGTGGGACCTTATTAAACTGACAAACTTCTGCAAAGCCAAAGAAACCATCAAGAGAGCAGGGAGACAGCCTACAGGCTGGGAAAAAGCATTTGCCAACTCTAGATCTGACAAAGGCTTAACATCCTGGATCTACAAGGAACTGAAACATACTGAAAAGAAGAAAACAAACAACCCCATTATAAAATGGGCAAAAGATATGAACAGACACTTCACAAAAGAAGACATCCGAGCAGCCAACAAACACATGAAGAAATGCTCAACCTCACTAATCATCAGGGAGATGCAAATCAAAACCACACTAAGATACCACCTAACTCCAGTCAGAGTGGCAATTATCAACAACTCAAAAAAATACAGCTGCTGGAGAGGGTGTGGCGAAAGGGACACTTCTACACTGTTGGTGGGAGTGTAAACTAGTGCAACCTCTGTGGAAAGCAGTGTGGCGATTCCTAAAGCTCTAAAATCGACCTTCCATATGACCCGCAATCCCC
>NW_007112760.1:0-778 GCF_000164805.1 Carlito syrichta
AACCCCCGAGACACTTCTCCCAGTACTGTGCTCACTGGACTGGGCTGTGCTTCTCTCCATAGGTGAAGCACTTGGCACCTCCTCCCTCCAGTCTCTGCCTCTCAGGAGACCACTGTGTAGCAATTACCGCTCGCTCCCATTCTTCCACCTCTGGAATTTTATAAATAACTCTGTGCACAGTCTGTGTGTATGTTCAGCATTTCGGAGCTCAAACATTCTACATATGTATGCATGGTGTGTCCCACACTGATTTGAGGTGGACGGCGCATGCATGTGGGTCTAGGTGGCTGCGTGTCTGTGTCGTGTCGTGTGCACGATGGGTGCACACTGATACGTGCATGTTTTAGTGTGGATCCTGTGCTGGTGTTTCTAGGTATTGTGCTCGGTTCAATATTGGTGTGTACATTCCTACCACATGTGTGCAATTCCATGAGACTCTATGTCGGGGTGTGTGTGTGTTTGAGGAAGTTGGGCCAGTGTCTTTTGTAGCAGGAAGACTACAAAAGAGTACAGCTAGCTAGTACTACTGAATCCCTGGGCAGTGCTATTTGACTGCTTTTCCTCTTCTTTAACCTTTGGAGCTTATGTTTCAATCATGGAAAGAATGTCTCTATAAAAATGCTGGTTGACAGAGGGTCGGCTTTGATGTGTTGTATGCATATGTGTGGATATTTCTTTTGTTTTCCATTTTCTTCTTTTAAAGGACAGCTGTGAATGTATTTTATTTAAAGATATTTCTCTGCAGTGTGCCTAGGGAATGCAAAACATTACATCTGAA
>NW_007112761.1:0-887 GCF_000164805.1 Carlito syrichta
CCTTCGTTCACCTCTCTAGGTCAGATGTGGCCTTCCTCTCTGATTTTGCTTCTCACACACGTTTAGGGCCTAAATTGCCACAAGCTCAGTGGTTTGAAACAACACAAATGTAATGTCTTACAATTACGCAGGTCTGCAGTCCAATGAACATCTTCCTGGGCTCAAACCAAGGTGTTGGCAGAGCTACAATGTTTCCTGGAAGATTCACTAGAGAGCCACTTGTTTTCTTACCTTTTCTAGCTTCCAAAAACTCCCCACGTTCCTTGGTTCATGGCTCTTCCCCGATCTCCAACGCCAGAGACACGGCACCTCTCTGCTGCCTTCTGTAGTCATAGCTGCTTGGTGACCACAGCTGGGGAAGGTTTTGAGGACTTGTGATTGGGTTTGGCCGACTTGGGTAACAGACTACCATTCCCATCTCAGGGTCCTTCATCTTAATCTCATCGGCAAAGTCCCCCTTTCCATATAAGGTTACAGAGTTCCAAGGATTAGGATGTGGACATTTTCAGGGCAAATACTATGCCTACCACAATCCCCTTCTTTTATTTTTATTTTTTTTAGTGGGCCATGCTACTCTGGAGACTTGAAGGAGACAACCATTTCTCTTTTCCCTTATTTGAGTGAGCATAGGGTGCAGTCATTTTGAAAACACAGACCTCAGAGCATTGAGTTCCAGATCAAGGCTTCTCAACTGACTGTTTGCATGTGTGTAGCAGACTGAGTTCTGGCTGTCTTTCCCTCTGCTTTCTCTTAGCCACCCTCAGTCTTGTCTGGAGATGCCTTCCCTCCCGTGATCCCCAGTCTGCCGGGTGCTTCCTTTGCTCTCCTCAGCTCCTTGTATCAGGATATACACTGTACTTATAGAAATGGAACCCCAGCCGGGCTCG
>NW_007112762.1:0-831 GCF_000164805.1 Carlito syrichta
CTGCATGGTTCATTCTAGGCACAACTTGACTACTCCTTCCTAATGAAATGAAGGACTAAGGTAACCTTACAGTGATAATTCATTTTGATGCATCTATTGTCTTTCTGTGACCTTCAAATTTACCAAAGTATTAACTACCCTCAAGATGTTTTGCTGCTCAGTCACACCTTTCTCTCTGGACTTAGAAAGGGACTACAGGTAATAAAGAAAACAGTTGAGACTGAAATCTGCAACAATATTTGCTACAAGAGCACCAACTCCCCAGTCATTTTAAGATTTTCCTTCCCAGAACACCAGTTACATCTCCTCTTTATGCCTCATCACTTTGTGTTTGGAACAATTCTGGAACTATTCGTGAATGACTTCACATCATAACATACAAAGAGTACCCGGACAGGGCTGGACACAGCATCCCTCAAAGCCTGTGGTACAGACTTGGAGGCACAGAAATGCAAGGAGGCTTCCTGATAGAACATCCACAAATTCCCTAGGAGGACCTACAACTGAACACTGAGAGATGGACAAGTGCCCTGAGAGACTGCAAATTCAGCCACACCTCTCTCCCCAGGTCACACTCAATACCCACAAAACCAAACACTCTCTGCCCTCCTTACCACCCCCCCGAAGAGTCAGTTAAGGGCTTCTTCTCACATTTCCAATGTGATGAAGGGTGCCACCATTCATTCTACACTCAAGTTGAAACCACCTGTTATCCTTCAACATGCCAGTTCCTTCATGTGCCACTTCAACTCCCCAATGTGTCCATTTTACCCCTAGGCATTTCTCCATGCTGCTTACTCCTTCCAATCACTATCAGGAACCCCTAACCAA
>NW_007112763.1:0-731 GCF_000164805.1 Carlito syrichta
AAATCAAAGTCTCTGGGGGAGCTGATGGGAACCCAATCTTCAAAGAATTAAGAGCTTGCCAGGTGGTTCCAATGAGCTGTCAAGATCGGGAAGAGAGCCCAACTTGGTAAAGAACCTCAACCAAACATCCTGGAAGAATATGGACTGTATTTGCCAAACAAATAATTTTCACCACTATTCCTAACAAAATGCAATAAAAGCGCTCAAGTAAAGCATTTAGGACTGATGAAACAAAATGAATTATTGGAAGAGGGGAAATCCTAAAAATGACATAAGTGTGCCTTAAACATTTCACTGGAATCTCAACATACAGTACTTTCATTCAAAGTCAATGTCTCATATAAAGCCAAGGCACTCCCTCTGAGCACGAATCCCTTACTTGGCATTCCATGTCATTTTTCTCACCCAAGCAGCATTCATGATATCTCATCTCTGATTTCCAGTTACAGGGAAGGGGAGTCTTATCTTTCACGGCTGCTTTACTCACACTTAACTCAGCAGAATTAAAGCATTTACCATTTGACCTGCTACTTTTTCCAAATATGCAACTTATCTTTACACAGAAACAACTTTTCCACTCATATTTTTAGAGTGTCTACTTAATTAATTTGCCTATTTGCAATCCAGGCACAATTGACATAAAAACAACTGGCTAGACAGGGCACGGTGGCTCAAGCCCGTAATTCCAGCACTTTGGGAGGCCGAGGCGAGAGGATTGCCTGAGCCCAGGG
>NW_007112764.1:0-504 GCF_000164805.1 Carlito syrichta
CTAGTCAGCTAGCAACTCTGTTAGCTGGTCAGCTATCTAGTGGGCTACCTCGCTTTCCATCAGGTTAGTTAACAAGTAGGCTCACTTGCATGCACAACGGTCAGGAAACTAGTCAGCTCGCTCACCAGCCAACAGGTCAACTAACTTGTCAGCTTGCTCGAACGCCAACAGGTCAGCTACCTAGTCATTTGCCCACCAGTCGACTAGTTGAGTCAGCTCACAGTTCGGCTCACTCACCTGCCAACTAGTTATGGCACAGCACAGGTAGACTCATTCACCGGCCGACTAGTTAATTCAGTTGACCAGGCGGCTCACTGGTGAATGACTAGTTAAGTCAACTGACCTTTCGGCTCACTCTCTAGCCGACTAGCTAATTCAGCTAAACTGTCGGCCTACTAGCCGGCCCACTAATTAAGTAAGCTACCCAATCGGCCGACTAGTGGGCCAACTTGTCAGCTGAGAAGTTAGGTCAGATAATTAGTCAGCAGACTAGTTAGGTCAGCT
>NW_007112765.1:0-817 GCF_000164805.1 Carlito syrichta
GAGATAAATTTTTATTCTATTTTTTCCTTTACGATTTAAAAAGATCCATTAAAAATAATTATCATATAATATCAAAGTAAATGAATCCAAGATATCAGTGACCTGGGTTGAGAAACTCACACTCTGGTCTTCTAAAAGTTTCCTTGTGGACACTAATTAGGTGTAATATAAGTATTGTCTTCTCCTACTGCTGTATATGAAGCTACTATGGGATTGTTATATTATCATACTTTCTGATTCACATAATTTTTTTATAACTCTAGTATTCTTTTGGTTTCTCCTCCTCCACCCATTTTCTTGATCACTTACCCGTATAAAATAATTTTTTTCACTTTGCCTAGAACCATGAGAATCCTAATGGAAAAGCAAGAGCTGGAACCTTGAAAAGAGAAGTTAAACAAGAAAAAATGTTGACATTTGGATTTTAATAAAAGCAGGCAAGAAATCAAAATGGATGAACTGAACATCAATATTGAATCTGCAAGTAATCACCAAAATAGTCTGTGGAACTGTTCAGAATTCTGGAAGTAGGGTAATGGTGCATAATTTCCAGAATCAGTCATTGCCATGGAATCAGAGACCATTTCCTAGATCAGTGGGAATGACAGTGGCAGTGTAGCCAGGCTGATACTGTGATGTGACCTTAACTATTATGGTAGCCACTCAGTGAGTATGACCAGTAGTTCTGGTTTGCCTGGAACTGAGGGATTACACAGACAATGACCTTCAGTTCTAAATCAAAACCTACTTAATATTCAAGAAAAAGATATTATATAGGACATAAGCTAAGTTCTCAGTGATTCAAGCCTCAAATTAA
>NW_007112766.1:0-470 GCF_000164805.1 Carlito syrichta
CTGGGGCAATGCAAATCTCTGCCTGGAGAATGGCCGAGGTGGCAGCTTTACTTTCTCAGAACTTTTCTCTCTGCTCATCTGGGTCTCTAGGCAATCCACTATGATGGACTGTGGTGGTGGGAGGCACTGGGGATCAGCTGCACAGCTGGGTGCTGGATCCGGGGTGCCACTAACAGGCTGGGGTGGAGGAGGGGGTCGGAAGTTCCCTCCTCTGAAGCTGAGAGCGGCTGATCAGCACCTCCTTTAGATATACTGTCCCCTTATATAAGCATGAGGTCGCATGCTGCATGCCTCAGCCAGGGTGGGCCCAGAGCTCCAGCACTCCAAAGCTCCAAAGGGCAGGCGGTGGGTGGCAAGGGTGGCCCTGGGCCCTCACAGGATACTTCAGCCAGAAATGAGACCAATATTTCTGAGGGGCAGGTGCCCAGAGCCTCCCTGGGTGACCGGCAGCTTGGTGCTGGGTGCTGGGG
>NW_007112767.1:0-534 GCF_000164805.1 Carlito syrichta
CGATCTGTCTAAGGTTGTGAGTGGTGTATTAAAGTCCCCAGTTATTATGGTGTTAGAGTCAATGTCTTTCTTTAGTTTTCCTAGAAGTTGCTTTATGAATGTTGGTGCGCCTATGTTGGGTGCATATATGTTTAGGATAGATATTTCTTGTTGATGGAGTGAACCTTTTATCATTATGTAGTGGCCCTCTGTATCTTTTTTAATTTTTGATAGCTTAAATGGTATTTTGTCTGAAATTAGGATCGCGACTCCTCCTTTCTTTTGTGTTCCATTCGCCTGAAAATTTGTTTCCCATCCTCTTACTTTGAGTCTGTGTATGTCCTTTCTAGTGAGATGGGTCTCTTGAAGGCAGTATATTGTTGCCTGGTGATATTTTAGATGGGTCTCTTGAAGGCAGTATATTGTTGCCTGGTGATATTTTATCCATTTTGTCATTCTATGTCTTTTCAGTGGTGCGTTTAGTCCATTCACATTCAGACTAATTATTGAAATGTGAGAGTTCATCCCCTATCATGGGAGTTCTTATTGAGTTAT
>NW_007112768.1:0-938 GCF_000164805.1 Carlito syrichta
CTGCTTCACAAAGGATTTGAGAAGGCCTCGTTTTTTCTTACATGTTTTACTAACTGTATTTTAAATTTTCACTTGAGTGGAAACTTCTACTTGAAGGAATCCTGACACCTCACACTCAAGCCCTACCTTTGGAGAACATTTTTGTCCAGTGACAAATGTGTTGGGGCAAAAAGGAGACACAAGCCTGACAGATCTGCTCCAAAGATAACTTACTGGACATGGACAGACTTCCCCTTGGTTCCAGTAACCATCATGACTTATAGTACCAAAACTAAGTGTCAGTATTTCCTAGCAATGGGAAGTCTCCATGAACAACCTCAGAATTTTTACTTATAAGCTGAAAAGAGATGACAGACTAGGGAGATTGTTTCTAGGCTGCAACAAGTAATTTTAAAGGACTTTAGATTGTCAATTTGGGATTAACTCAGTTTTATTACTTTAGCTGCCACAGACTGTTTTTCCATCTTCCCTGAATATTGAACTCTTCATAAACAAACTATTCATGGAAAATCACGGGCCAAATATTTCACTAAGTACCTTTGACTTTACACCTGTTATAAAATACTGTCCTTTTGAATGAGTCACTTGAAGAGCTGGCCTGCTACAAAGCGATCTCTCAGTGTTTATTAAAACCATTTCTCAAACAGCGCAGCCTGCTCTTCATATGAAGCTCGGCCGTTGCCACCACTGGGACATTGCAATGGACTGGACATCACTGCAATGCAAACAGTGCCACCGCCACCACTGCAGCCCCTCCCCCCACCACTGCTGCCACCGCCGCATCACACCACCCGGACCCAAGATGATCCACATCAAACCACTTCAGGAAAGATCTGCTGGGATCGTTGCCACCTCTCCTGTGACCAAGACTGTCTTGCCCGCTGCCGTAAGCCTCCTGTTTCCTGCCCCGAGGCAGGCAGCCATCTTGTTTCCTGTCC
>NW_007112769.1:0-750 GCF_000164805.1 Carlito syrichta
CGACCCTGTAAACTCTTTGTCTAGAAAATGGAGCAAATGCCAGTAAAAATTTTAAAGGACTGTCAAAGCCTCGTGAAAAACTAAACTAACAGTTAAAGTAAAAGGTGGTAGTCAGTAAGAAAGTCTGAAGACTAAGATAAAACTCATAACTATCAACTTTAGGGCTGTGTTGGGTACTATATACTTGACAAATGTTAGAGTTGGTGTATTTGATGGTGGTGATCATGGTCTTAAGAAATTGTTTGGTGTATGCCAAAGCAGTGTCTTAATTGGACGGTGAGCAGAAAACCACTTGCTAGTTTCTGGAAATGTAAATTGACAGACTTCAATCACTTCTGTTCAATTTGGAATTAAAGTTGGGGATTAAAAATACTTGAGCATAAAACCTCTAACCCCAATTCAATGATGCGTGAAACACCAGAAAATCTCCATTGAGGGACCTTTCACAGAAGTCATGAGCAGCACTCCTGAGAAAGGTCAAAAGGGTCAAGGTCATCCAAAACAACAGAAGTCTGAGAAATAGTCACAGCCAAAGAGGATGCCGAGGAAACAAGATGACTGAGTGTAATTCAGATCTTGGATGGACTCCTGGAATGGAAAAAGGACATTAGGAAAGAACTGAGGAAACTTGAATACAGGTTGGGCTTTAGTTAATAATAATAATGTACCAATATGGATCCAATAATTGTGACAGATGTACTGTACTCATGTAAGACATTAATGATGGTGGAAGCCGGTGATGGGGTCTGT
>NW_007112770.1:0-763 GCF_000164805.1 Carlito syrichta
CAACCTACACTCTCCTCCATGTCATGCAATGAGCCCAGAGGCAGACGTAGATGTTTTCCTGGGCTCAGCCCACAGCGACCTTCTCTGCCCTTCCTGCCTCACATGAATCCATATGGGGGTTTCTTCCTATAGCAGATGCTTGTACCTGGGCCTGAAAAACCTCCTGCTGGGCAGAGTCCTCCACCCCTGACTCAAAGCTAGAGTTCTGTCTAAGTGACCATTAATGTATGGAAGGTAAGTGGCTTAGTTATCGCCTGAGCATTAGGTTGCAGCCAACCAAACTAACAACGGACACTTTTTTGGGAACACCCTAAGAACTTAGTTCACACTGACTAGAATGCAAAGGGTAACCAGCGGTCCTGACTTGCTGGGATGGAGGAGTTTGAGGGCTCAACTTTCAGTACCAAAATCTGAAAAATCCCCAACAAGCCAGAGTCTCCTGGTGCCCCTCATGACTGCTTTATCTCAGATGTCCATATGATCTAGTGTAATGGGAGATGGAATGGGGCCTGGTTGTCCTACACCATAGCTGTTCACCTCACAGTCCATGATGGTCTGCACAGACATTGTCAATACAGTCCATGCCAGAAAGCAGTCCCAGGGAGGGATCAACCTTCTCACAAAGCCAAGTGCTGGCAGAGAGCTGGTAGACACACCCCTGGCTATCAGCACTCTACAGATAAATGAGCAGGACGCTATTGCTGGAACTCCATTTCCTACAGTGGCCTTGCCCCTCCCTAAGAAGGCATTCTGAAGTTCTCCA
>NW_007112771.1:0-733 GCF_000164805.1 Carlito syrichta
TTAATACTTTCCACCTTTTTAATAAGCCATAAAGAATCTCAAGAGTATTTCCTTGGAGACAATGTTCTCAGCTCTTTGTAAATATATGGAAGAGGCTTTCTCCTGTGCCTGCCTCCTCCCTGGGCCATGACTCAGACACCCGGGACTGGGATTAGGGAATTTCACTCTGGGGCATACTGCTCCTCTTCCTCCCTGGTCCTCTATCTTCCAGTGCTACTGAATCTGCATTTAAACCTCAGATCAGAAACAAACCTACACTCTCCTCCATGTCAGGCAATGAGACCAGAGACAGACATCATAGATATCTGGGCTCAGCCCTCAGTGACCTTCTCTGCCCTTCCTCCCTCACATGAACCCATATGGGGGATTCTTCCTATAGCAGGTGCTAGTACCTGGCCCTGAAAAACCTCCTGCTGGGCAGAGTCCTCCACCCCTGACTCAAAGCTAGAGTGCTGTCTAAGTGACATTAATGTATGGGAGGTAAGTGGCTTAGTTATCTCCTGAGCATTAGGTTGCAGCCAACCAAATGAGCAAAGGACACTTCTTTGGGAACACCCTAAGAACTTAGTTCACACTGACTGGATTGCAAAGGGTGACTAGCGGTCCTGACTTGCTGTGATGGAGGAGTTTGAGGGCTCAGAACTTTCAGTACTAAAATCTGAAAAATCCCCAACAAGCCAGATGACTGCTTTATCTCAGATGTCCATGTGACCTAGTGTAATGGGAGATGGAA
>NW_007112772.1:0-1299 GCF_000164805.1 Carlito syrichta
TCTAAATGATCTAAAAGACTTTTTTCCCCTTCTACAATTTACTCTTCCTTTAAAATAACTTTGGTGCCACCATGATAAACAGATCATGAAGTAGGAGAGATAAATAAAACTCCCCGCTGGCATAGAATCATTAGATTTGGAAGTGACCTTAGAGTATCTCTATTCCTAATGCAGACTTTCTCTTCTCTTTCATGGACCAGTTTCATTCAGTCCTGCTTGAACACCCTGGGGATTTCACTATTGTGAGCAAATCAGGTAGGAACTCTATGGACAAGATTAGGAGAGGCTAGGTCAGATATGAAAACAAATGCCCCTAAATTCTCAGCAGATAAATCATTTTTTTAGTTAAATACTCCAAGTCCCTCACTTGATGGATAGCTCTCCACTTGAATTGTCATCATTCTCACTCAGGGACACAGGTTGCCAGAGGAGTTGCTCGAGAATTGCAGGTGCCTTGGTGGGCAGGGAGGGAAAGAGCATGGCAAAACTCACAGTGGTCTTAGTCTCCACCAGAAAGTGATGTCTGTCACTGGCCAGAACAAGTCACCTGAGCATGTCTGACTTCAAGAGGGAAGGAGTGGTTCTGGTGGGGTGCAGCAAATCTTAATGAACAGCAATACAGCAACCACAAAGATCTCTGGTTCTTTCAGAAAATCTTTCTATTGTTTGGAGCCAAATCTTTCTACCAGGAAGCTCAGATTCCACACTGCCCCCAAACCTTTGAGCCTCTCTCCCTCCATGCCTTACTTTTCCCTCGTGAGTTATTCCTTTCTGATATTCAATTGGTTAAAGTTTATTTGAACAGCTACCACCAAAACCCCACTTTTAAGTGCTGTGAGTTTCTTTTCAACCTTACCCTCCAGAATCCACATATAAATCACTTATCTCATGAAGCCTTTCTTGATTACTACAGTCCATATCAAGCACTTCAAATTCCTTTACTATCACAAATGCAACTGCCTCCCGCCTCCCTGATTTAGGAAACAGATGCTGCAGCATTTTCTAATGTGTTTTCTGGTTGAATGTGTGTTTCTTTGACAAGATGACAAACTCAGAGTGAGAGCACCATTTTCTGTGACTGCCCCATGACCCTCACCTTCAAGACCTCACCAAAGACCAGGCACAGAAACATTTGATCCTTTTAAAATATAAGTGCCCCAAGCAGAAGGAACTGACTCAAGCTTCAGGAAGTGAGGACAGGGTGACAGAAAATGACAGGAAACCTGAATATGGAACTGAAGTAGCAGCTCAGAGTTTCCTTACCTTGAAGTAACAACAGCCAGAGAGGGAGTTGGGTGT
>NW_007112773.1:0-796 GCF_000164805.1 Carlito syrichta
ACTTCATTAAGCTAAAATGCGTATGCATAGCAAAAACAAACATTCAACGGAGTACACAGACAATCCACCAAACGGGAGAAAAATATTTGCAAACCATGCATCCGACAAAGCCATAATATTCAGAGTCAGTAAGAAACTTAAAAATCCCAAAAAGAAAAAAATCAACCTCATTAAAAAAGTGAGCTAAGAACATCGACAGACATTTTAAAATATGAAACAAGCAGCTAGCAAACAAATGAAAAGAATATTTAACATCGATAATCATCAGAGAAATGCAGACCAAATTCCCAATGAGATATCATCTCTCACCAGTAAGACGGCTATTGTCAATAAGTCAAAAAATGTCAGATGTTGATGAGGTTGTGCAGAAAAGTATCACTCACACACTGTTGGTCGGAATGAAAACTAGTTCAGTCCTTTGCAAAGCAGTTTTGGAGTTTGCTGAAAGATTTAAAAATAAACTCACCATGCAACCCAGCAATACCAATACTGGGTATATATCCAATGAAACATAAATCCTTTCACCAAAAGATACCTGCCACACAAACGTATGTCGTGGCAGTATTCACAGTAGAAAACACATGAAATCAATCTAGGTGCTCATCAGCAACGGATCGCATCAGAAAAAACAACACAAATACACCATGGAATGCTACACAGCCATAAAGAATCAAGTCACGTCTCTCGCAACAACGTGGATGCAGCCGGATGCCGCAATCCTAAGCAAGTTAATGCAGAAGAAAACCAAATACCACATTCTCTCACTTATATGAGAGAGCTAAACACTATGTACCTA
>NW_007112774.1:0-1256 GCF_000164805.1 Carlito syrichta
CCCAATTTCCGGGCTTCCACCTGGATGCCTTCCCTTTCCTCCATGGTTAAAGAGAAACTTTAAAAGCATTTGACAATCATCCCAGGTGGGCTGGTGGGTAAAAAGAATACTTTCTAGTAGGTCAGTAAGATCTTTTGGATTATCAGAGAATTTAGCAGTTTGGGTCTTCCAATTGTATAAATCAGAGGTGGAGAACGGCCAATAGTGCAGGGGTTGTTCTCCAGTTTCATCTGGGGGCCCGAGTGCGCAGAGGGGGAGCATGGTGGAGTCTGTGGGTCCCTTATCTGGAGCTGGGGCTCCCCAAGTGCGCAGAGGGGGAGCATGGTGGAGTCTGTGGGTCCCTTATCTGGAGCTGGGGCTCCCCAATTGGTGCGTCCCCGTGTCCCCACTGCTGGTCCATGCCGAAGCTCCTCCACTTGTGGCACAGGAGCCAGTTCCGCAGCAGCACCTTCCACAAGCGCTGGGGGTGCTGAGGGAATATTAGGGTAGGGGGGAGGAAAAAGCAAGTCCTCTGGCTCTGAATCCTGCAGGACCAGATAGAACGGGGTTTGGTTGGCCCTTCAGCTTCCAGGGGTCTGCCATCCTTAGCCTCCTTTTTCCCATGTGGTCAAGACTCAGAGCGCTGGCGCTGTTTGACGTGGAATAAAGGACTTGGCCCACAGGGGAGGATATTAATTACATCCTGCCATACCAGGATGTAGAGCACCTGGTCAGGGCAGCCACGAGGTCCATCCTGGAAAATAACATGCTTAACCTGTAAGACAAGACTTAGTGAGAAAGTGCCCTCTGGTGGCCATCCTACAGTGAAGGACGGCCATTCAGATGTGCAGAGGGTTGGAACTTTTTCCTGCAGATGACTACAATTAGATTGTCAGCACTTTATGATTAGTCATGAGGGTTAGAGGGGTAGTCAGCGTCTGTCCCATATTTTCCGTTCACACTAAAACACTTGCAAGTACAACACACGCAACTAAACTACCAACGAGAAAGTACGGTTTCCCATGGCCGTGCAGACAAAAGTGAAACTGAGCTGAGGGTAAGTCTGTGCCTTTTGGTGATCGACCTTCCTCACAGATGAGGATGACCTCGTCCTCCAGATGGGGGGGAGGGACGTCTCCCAAGACCCCCAGTCAACGACCCACCAGCGCATCCACTTAAGCCAATGCCGACCCAGATACAGAGTGGAATTCCTACAGATAATACAGATGCGCGCTTACCGAAAATGAAGTGCACTTACCTGCTGGCACTGGGACCCT
>NW_007112775.1:0-691 GCF_000164805.1 Carlito syrichta
GGTTTATTCTTTTTTTGTTTGTTTGTTTTGAGTTGGAGTCTCACTCTGTCACCCAGACTGGAGTGAAGTGGCTGCTCCCAGCCACCGCAGCCTCGACCTCCTGGGCTCCGGCAATCCATCCGCCTCAGTCTTCCAAGTAGCTGGAACTACAGGTATACACTACCACGCCTGGCTAATTTTTTGGTTTATTGTAGAGATGAGGTCTCGCTAAGTTGCCCAGGTGGGTCTCGAACCCGTGGGCTCAGACAATCCACTCACCTCTGCCTCCCAAAGGTGCGGGATTACAGGCTGAGCCACCGAGTCTGGCTGGTTTATACTTGAACCGAACTTGGGGACTTCAGCCCAGGCACACCTATTCCCAGGATTTTCTGAAAACGTGTGGTCCAACAGTGTCTGGGTTCTATGCTGTTTAAGGAAGGTGGAAATTGAAAGAAACCACAAATCAATACATGTGAGATTCTCATTGGGTTGTCCAGGGGAGGAGGACGGGATTTCCATGCGGTGACTTGCAGGTCAGAGGTGGGCTCAAAGATGTCTTAACTGGTCATATACAATTCTTGTCAGGAGGTGAGATTGAGATGTTTTGCTGAGACAGAGGGCGGGGACACTCTAGGCTTGTTGACACACAGATGAAGTCCTATATGTGGCAGACATCAGGGAGGATAGACAGGTGGCTTACAATGTCCCTGGA
>NW_007112776.1:0-666 GCF_000164805.1 Carlito syrichta
GATTCACAGTTCTGAGGCTGATGTCCTGAATGGCAAGCTGACATGCTGGATTTCCTGACTTTGCTCACATCTTTTAATTGAAAAATTAGCCGTTTAGGCCAACGAGTGAAACAGGGACAAAACCAATAAGTTAACATCATTCTTCTCAGACCTGGAAATTACAATAGTGAATTCATATGAAATTTAAAACAATCATGAAGAGCCGAAAGAATCCTTATCAAAAGATACACAGCAGGAACTCTCACTTTCCGCATTTGAAACTTTAGTATAAGTTTACAATAATCAAAACAGCCTGGTATTGCTACTGGAAAAGGTCCATAGGCTGATGGGTCAGGACAGAGAGTGAAATCCTCAAATTCTCACCCAACTCATCTTTGAAGGAACCTCCAGGACCCACTGAGGAATGGAGAACCTATTCAGTACATGTTGCTGGGAAAAGTCTGACTACATGAACAAGATTCAAACAGGACCCCTCACTATCACCATACACATTAACTCTCAATGGATCAAAGACCTAAACGTAAAACACCAAATTATAATCATCACAGAAACACAGGAGACTCCTTTATGAAAAACTGGAACCGGCAGCTACTCTCTTCAGCTCCCTCAATACCCCATAACTTAAAAACAATGTTAGACACTTGGGATCGTACCAAACGAATTAAC
>NW_007112777.1:0-658 GCF_000164805.1 Carlito syrichta
AAGTGTGCTGCACTGTGAGGTTCTGGCACTGATTGTGCGTGCTGTCATTCCTCCTTCCCACTTGTTCCCTTTCGTGTATCTTACGCTCTACAGGGTGACTGCTTTGGCGTGCGGCTTGTCAACCTCTCCCATGCGGGAATGCTCATCTCCCCTGTGCCACAATGAGGGATCTGAGACATTCACAGTTACTTGTGGGAAGGCATTATGTGTGACCCGGGGGAATTCTGAATTGCTCTTTCTTGACACCTTCTCCTGTCAGGGAAAGCAATGAGACTGTGGATTGCTGGTCGGAGTGGCCTTTCTTAGGCCTGGGGTGCACGGGCACCTTCCTGGCTTAAGTCTGTGCCCAATGTGTGCTGCAGTGTCACCTCTTTGCTGTGACTATTATTCTTCATTGCCGCCTGCTGTAATACCTCATTCTCACTTGTTGGGAGCCAACATATGTAACCACACAGCTGAGGCCTATGAAGGCCTATTCAAAAGGTCGCCTTGGAGACAAGGATATAACATCAAGTGTGTACATATGAATAGTAAACCAGTGTATTATAAAACAACAGAAATTTTCAATATTAGGAAGTGACAGTCTAAAAATAAAATCTTATTATATCCTATGAAAAATGCACAGCAGAATTATTTTATATCTCTTTTTCTTTCAAAA
>NW_007112778.1:0-741 GCF_000164805.1 Carlito syrichta
ATCCGCAAAAGATGCCCCTAAGTACTAATTAGTGAAGTACCAAGGGGCACCACGGGCACATAGCATGTGTGGCAGCTACAGAGCTGCTACAACACTTTTGAAATGCTATGATGTGTGCAGTCCAGCGTGACGCATCATGTTGTTGTGACACAATTGTGATGTTGCGTTGTATGAGTGTGACGTTGCACATCGTGATGTAACAATGTGTTGCAATCAATTTTTGCATTGTAACACGTCGTGTTTTCTAAATAATTTCAAGCAATACAATAAAATGATCAGCAGATTTTTTTGCTAATTAACATGTATTGTTTGTAAAAAAATATTTTTTTGAAAAAAATGTATGGAAAACTTGAAAAACATGAAAAAAAAATTTATTTTTTTTTGTGACCGTCGAAATCATCCATCACCATTGGATATTTGATAGAACATATTTTTCTCCAAATTATCATGCAAAAAAAATGAAAAAAAAATAAAAATATTTTTTCAAAAAAAATGTATGTAATATCAGGGTGGTCGTAACTTTTGATATTTTCATTGTGTCAAGATGAAAATATCACTTCCCATTATTACTATTGGTAAATATCCCAAAAAAATTTTTTTGGATTTTTTTGGGAAAAAATAATTTTCGGGATTTTGTTGTGACGTGTCGTAACAAGCCCAAAATAAGTAATTCCACGTGCTCCGTCATGACAACGTCAAACTCAAAAATCCAAAAGATATTGTTTTCTTGGAATATTTTTA
>NW_007112779.1:0-575 GCF_000164805.1 Carlito syrichta
TGGATTCCCAGTACCGTCAGTCATTTTCTTATAGTATTACATTGGATGTTCACGGTCCATTATATGAGTGAGAACATGTGATACTCAGATCTTTGCTTCTGTGAGAGGTCACTCAGTATTATAGACTCTAGTTCCATCCAGGTTGCTGCAAAATGCATGATTTTGTTCTTTTTTATGACTGAGTAGTATTCCATGATGTATATGTACCACATTTTTAAAATAAAGTCCTCTTTTGATGGGCAGCATGGTTGTTTCCAGGTTCTTGCTATAGTGAACAATGCTGCAATAAACATACCTGTGCAGGTATATTTTTATAGAGTAATTTGAGGCCTTCAGGGTATATTCCCAGTAGGGGGATTGCAGGGTCATATGGAAGGTCAATTTTTAGAGCTTTTAGGAATCGCCACACTGCTTTCCACAGAGGTTGCAATAGTTTACACTCCCACCAACAGTGTAGAAATGGTCCCTTTTCACCACACCCTCTCCAGCAGCTGTTGTTTTTTGAGTTGTTGATAATTGTCATTCTGACTGGAGTTAGGTGGTATCTCAGCGTGGTTTGGTTTGCATCTCCCTGA
>NW_007112779.1:777-1301 GCF_000164805.1 Carlito syrichta
GTATTTTCTTCCTTTTCTAAGTTTCTTATGGTTTGAGGTTTTACATTTAGGTCTCTGATCCATTTGGAGTTAACCTTTGTGCATGGGGATAGATAGGGGTCCTGTTTCAATCTTCTGCATGTGGTCAGCCAGTTTTCCCAGCACCATTTACTGAATAGGTTCTCCTCTCCCCAGTGGTAGGTGGTGGGGTCTTTGTCGAAGATGAGTTGGTTGAGAAATTGAGGTTTTGCTTCTGGAATCTCAATTCTATTCCATTGATCTATATGCCTGTTCCTGAACCAATACCAAGCTGTTTTGATGATTGTAGCTTTATACTAAAGTGTGAAGTCTGGTAATGTGATACCACCTGTTTTTTTTTTTTTTTTGCTGTGGATTGTTCTGGCTACTCTTGGACGTTTGTGTTTCCATATGAATTCCTGTGAAGTTTTTTCAGGTAAGAGAAGAATGTTGCTGATAATTTGATGGGTATTGCATTGAATTTGTAGATTGCCTTAGGTAAGGTGGACATCTTCACAATGTTGATT
>NW_007112779.1:1922-4358 GCF_000164805.1 Carlito syrichta
TCAGAGGAATTGGTTCCAATTTTTGTCCATTTAGGAGTATGCTGGCTGTGGGTTTCTCGTAGATGGCTTTTACTATTTGAGGTATGTTCCCCGTATGCCTAGAATTTCAAAGGTCTTTATCAAGAAGGGGTCTGGATTTTATCAAAAGCTTTTTCTCCATCTAATGATATGATCATGTGGTTTTTGTTTTGACATTTGTTGATGTATTTAATTAAATTTATGGTTTTATGAATGTTGAACCAGCCTTGCATCCCAGGAATGAAGCCTACTTGGTCATGGTGGATGATTTTTGAGATGTATAACTGAATCCTGTTTGCTAGGATCTTGTTGAGTATTTTAGCATCTATGTGCATCAAAGATATTGACCTGTAGTTCTCTTTCTTTGTTGAATCTTTACCTGACTTGGGTATCAATGTGATGTTAGCTTCGTAAAATGATTTGGGGAGAGTTTCATCTTTTTCTTTTTTTTTTATTAATCACTATTTTTATTATGGCTTTTTGGGGTACAGTTAATGGTTAGGTGTACAATTGCGATTCATTCAGGCACCCTGTTGATAAGAGGTGTTTTCCCATCCCCAGACAGATATATGCTACTGTTAATCCCATCCCACTCTCCCCCATAGTTTCCCAGTACCATCAGTCATTTTCTTATAGTATTACATTGGATGTTCAAGGTCCATTATATGAGTGAGAACATGTGATACTTGGACCTTTGTTTCTGTGAGAGGTCACTCAGTATTATAGGCTCTAGTTCCAACCAGGTTGCTGCGAAATTCATGATTTTGTTCTTTTTTATGGCTGCATAGTATTCCATCCTGTACATGTACAAAATTTTTAAAATTTAGTCCTCTTTTGATGGGCAGCATGGTTGTTTCCAGGTTCTTGCTATTGTGAACAATACTGCGATACACATACGTGTGCAGGTATCTTTTTTATAGAGTGATTTGTGTTCTTCAGGGTATATTCCCAGTAGGGGGATTGCAGGGTCATATGGAAGCTCAATTTTTAGAGCTTTTAGGTATCGCCACACTGCTTTCCACAGAGGTTGCACTAGTTTACACTCCCATCAACAGTGTAGAAGTGGTCCCTTTTCACCACACCCTCTCCAGCAGCTGTTATTTTTTGAGTTGTTGATAATTGTCATTCTGACTAGAGTTAGGTGGTATCTCAGTGTGGTTTTGATTTGCATCTCCCTGATGATTAGTGAGGTTGAGCATTTCTTCATGTGTTTGTTGACTGCTGGGATGTCTTCTTTTGTGAAGTGTCTGTTCATATCTTTTGCCCATTTTATAATGGGGTTGTTTTTTTTTTTCTTTTCAGTGCGTTTCAGTTCCTTGTAGATCCAGGATGTTAAGCCTTTGTCAGACCTAGAGTTGGCAAATACATTTTCCCAGTCTGTAGGCTGTCTCACTGCTGTCTTGATGGTTTCTTTGGTTTTGCAGAAGCTTGTCAGTTTATTAAGGTCCCATTTGTCTATCTTCTCTCTTATGACCTTTGGGTTTCCAGTTTTGTACAGGAATTGGATGCCAGTTCCAATTTCCATGAGAGTAATTCCTTCCTATTCTAAGTTTCTTATGGTTTGAGGTTTAACATTTAGGTCTCTGATCCATTTGGAGTTAATCTTTGTGCATGGGGATAGACAGGGGTCCTGTTTCAATCTTCTGCATGTGGTCAGCCAGTTTTCCCGCACCATTTACTGAATATTTTCTCCTCTCCCCAGTGGTAGGTTTTGGGGGCTTTGTCGAAGATGAGTTGGTTGAGAAACTGAGGTTTTGTTTCTGGAATCTAGATTCTGTTCCTTTGATCTATATGCCTGTTCCTGTACCAATACCAAGTTGTTTTGATGATTGTAGTTTTATAGTAAAGTTTGAAGTCTGTTATTGTGATACCACCTGCTTTGTCTTTTATGCTGAGGATTGTTCTGGCTATTCTTGGACATTCGTGTTTCCATATGAATTCCTGTGTTGTTTTCTCTAGGTCTGAGAAGACTATTGTTGGTAATTTAATGGGTATTGCATTGAATTTGTAGATTGCCTTAGGTAAGATGGACATCTTCACAATGTTGATTCTTTCAATCCATGAGCATGGGATATTTTTCCACTTGTTCGTGTTCGTTTTGATTTCTTTGAGCAGTGTTTTTAAATTTTCACTGTAAATGTCTTACACGTCTCTGGTTAGGCAGATGCCAAGATATTTCATTTTTTTTGTGGCTATTGTGAATGCAATTGTGTTGTTTATTTGTGTATCTGTTTGTTTATTATTGGTGTAGAGAAATGCGATTGTCTTTTGCACATTTATTTTGTATCCTGAGACTTTACCAAAGGCCTATATCAATGTAAGGAGGCCTTTGATAGATTCTCTTGGGTTTTCAAGGTACGCAATCATATCATCTGCATAGAGAGATAACTTCACTTCCTCTTTTCCTATTTGAATACG
>NW_007112780.1:0-1052 GCF_000164805.1 Carlito syrichta
CTTCAAGTCCTGCTTATCACTCCCTTCAGCAGTGTCACTCCAAAATAAAATGATTATGTTATTTTTTCAGAATTTAGTATAAAAATTCCTATCACTGACTCACAGATTTCAAAATGTTTCAAAATGAGAAGATAGAATTAGATTTTAATATCTAGGATGTCCAAAAATTAATAACACATCTTGAAGAACCATGATTTTTCAAAGGAAAAAAGGGGAATTTGCTCTCTATAATAACACCTTTTATACGTTTAAAGATCAGAAATGCTATGATTCCTAACTTCCATGTATGGGTAGTGAAACTATTTTACCTAAGATCAGAGAGAAATGTCTTTGTATTTGTGCAGATAGGGAAAATAACACTGCCCATTGGTCACGTGCTACCATAATTTCCAACTTTTTTGTAGTTCTAATTGTCGACACTGGTCTAACTGTAAGTCAGGTCTATCAGTCCCCAAACTTCTGGAATTCTCTCAGACATGCAAGTGTAGGTGCTCTGTTCCTGTTTTCTTCTCCTTCATGTCTGTGAAAGCAAGTTGTTTCTCCAGTAACTCACACTCTAGACTGGCGAGAGGACTTCCTCAATACTGTTGTCTGTGTGGTTCCCTTCCTGGGACAGTGGAGGGTCAAGGTGAAAATGGCAGCCACATGCCTTGTTGCTCTTTTTAAAATAATACATAGATGCTGGTTTTAAATTTGGATTGTATATTTCTTTTTTTTAATTGAGCCAAGGTTCTTTTTATATATATATTTATTTTTTTATTTTTATTTTTTGAGTTGGAGTCTCACTCTGTCACCCAGACTGGAGTGCAGTGGCCGCTCCTGGCCACCGCAGCCTTGACCTGCTGGACTCCGGCGATCCTTCCACCTCAGCCTTCCAAGTAGCTGGAACTACAGTCACGCACTACCACGCCCAGCTAATAATTTTTTGATTTATTGTAGAGATGAGTTCTCGCCAAGTTGCCCAGGTGGGTCTCGAACCTGCGAGCTCAGGCAATCTACTCACCTCAGCCTCCCAAAGGCGCGGGATTACAAGTTGAGCCACGAGCCCGACA
>NW_007112781.1:0-324 GCF_000164805.1 Carlito syrichta
CCTTCTCTCATCCTCATCACCCTCAGAGTAGCATCTGCTCACGTCTGCAGGCTGGTACCAGCTGCGAACACACACCCAGACACTTGGCCATGTCCTTCCATCTGACACAATTCCCCGCTTTGCATTCTACTGGGAACTCATGACCTGCTGTGGGGGGAAGGGGGAGGTTGAGAATATTTCAGTTATTGGCTCGGATACTCCACAAAGCACACATAATTGAGCAAGCAGAGAGAGAGAAAAAAAGGATTGCCCATTTCTTGCCATCTAGTCCTTCAAATGGGAGTGGCCTTTATAAGACTCCTGAACACTCTGGGATTTCGCATC
>NW_007112782.1:0-688 GCF_000164805.1 Carlito syrichta
AGCACGCACAAAGCCAGTGTATACAGACTGCCAATGAAGTGCAGTGCAGCGCAGGCTTCAATAGCGTGTCCCCAGGAAGACCCAGCTTCACCCCCAGTGTAACAGAGGCTCTCCGTGCTTACTCAGCAATGAAAACGGCACAGCCTTGGTAGTCCTTATTAGGTTTAAACGCCATAGGGAAAAACAACTTAGAATTATCCCCATCCACACATAATGCTCTCCTGCTCGTGACTGTGGAGCACTTGTGTCACTCATTGCGGCACTATGTCTTGCAGATTTCTCCCCATGAAACACGGAGGTTTCACGCTCGTACGCAGAGGCCCTCTATGGAAAGGAACACAAATCAAGGGGAAAGAGTGAGAATGAGGTATTACAGCAGGCGGCAATTAAGAATACTAGTCACAGCAAAGAGGTGACACTGCAGCACACATTGGGCACAGACTTAAGCCAGGAAGGTGCCCGTGCACCCCATGCCTAAGAAAGGCCATTCCCACCAGCCATCCACAGTCTCATTGCTTTCCCTGACAGGAGAAGGTGTCAAGAAAGAGCAATTCAGAATTCCCCCGGGTCACACATAATGCCTTCCCACAAGTAACTGTGAGTGTCTCAGATCCCTCATTGTGGCACAGGGGAGATGAGCATTCCCGCATGGGAGAGGTTGACAAGCCGCACGCCCAAGCAGTCACCC
>NW_007112783.1:0-818 GCF_000164805.1 Carlito syrichta
AGGTTGTTCTCGCTTCACCATAGTTGTTACCCGTCATTGGCCCGTTCCCCTTCCCCGCGGGGAATGCCTGTCTTAGGTTCATACTAGGTGGCTGGAATCTTACCCGTCACTGAATACCAAGATTCTTATTATAGAGGGGATATAGGGAGGACGAAGAATAGTAAGTTGCTGGTATAGATGATGCAAAGTAGTAGCAATATGAAATAAGTAACCAGATAATAGATGGCATTATTTTTTAACTTTATTACTGAGCACTGCCAGATGAATGTTATCTGAATTGCGTTGCACTGCTTTTCTTAAACGTCGGATGATGACTGGAAAAATAAACAGCAGAAGAAGAACAATCACACCAATAGCAATGAAATTATAGATCAGATTCCAAATAGAATGAGAAGCCACAAATTGAGAAAGAGAAGAAGTAAATCTAGAAGCCAGTTGAGAAAATGAAAGTGTAGACAGGTGTGCCTGAGAGATAGCAGTGATTTGACCATGTAACTGTTGAATATTCAAAGAAGAATTAGAGGACTGCCAAACTCCCATAAGGTGTTTCTGAACATCAGCCCAACTGACATTTTGACCATCATATGGCAAGGGTGTAACACAGATCCATTTAAATTGTGCGTGGCAGGCTACAGACATCTGAACTTTAATATGTTGAATTTGATTTCCTATATATACTAATGCTGATTCTAAAGCATTTAACCTATCAAAAATACCTCTATCTATCTGTTCTTGAGTAAATAAAGCTAAGCTAACATTTTGAGATAAATCGTTCACATGATTAGCTGTGTGTACTTCCTGAACTAAAGCAGTAGCAG
>NW_007112784.1:0-771 GCF_000164805.1 Carlito syrichta
GTCAGTCAGTAATCACTTGCTGAGGGGCAGGCACCATGTGCTGAGCTCAGGGACGCACAGACACAGGAACATTGATTACCCTAAGACCCTCTGCACGAAAGGTCCTGGGATCCCCCACCTTACAACATACCCAAACCCCTGGGCTTGGTACTTGCTCTGGGGTCCCCAAGCAGAGCAGCCCGTGGGTGGGCTCTGCTCTGCAGGATCTCCTCCCCTCCCAGCTAGGCACATCCCCCTCAGCCTCCACCCTTCAAATTTCTCACATCCCCTCTTTTCTGCCACAGGATAGGTGGCCCTGAGGTAGCATGTGTGGCTTTCTATCCAATCACCTATGTCCTCCACCCTGCTATAATTCCTTCTATCTTTGTGTTAACTCAAGTGAACATACCCACTTTTTTCTCATAAATATTTGAGGTGTCTGTTGGTGAGGGGTGTATTTTGATAATAAACTCAAAAAAGGCAGTCGATGAGGATGCTACTTTTGTTTTCAGGACACATGTCCTTTCCTGTGTGTCTCATGACACCTGTTAAGTGACCAGCAGGGAAGGATGGAGGAAGAGCCCCTTGCCTCAGTTGTCCACATCCACACACATCAAGGGTCAGTTTTTGGGCAAAACAATATTCCATTCACACGGTTTTAGAAAATGTCACGTTTTCTCGGCTGCAATTGTTCCCTGAATGTTTGATGCCTTGACACCACATTCTGATGGCATTGCCTTCCATGAGTCTTAATGATGTTGGGATGGAATGAGGAGGGCAATTCTGTCCTAA
>NW_007112785.1:0-475 GCF_000164805.1 Carlito syrichta
ATAATACTAGTGGTGTTTTATTTAAAAACTCATTTCCAAATCCCAGGTCATGTAGATTTTTTCTATGTTCAAAAGGTCGTATCATTTTACATTATTTATTTAATTTATAAATTTCATGTTCAGTTAATTTTTGTAGAACGTCAAAATCTGTGTCTAAGTTCACTTTTTACATGTGGAGGTCCAATTTTTCCAGCACCATTTGTTTACAAGCCAGTTTCTAAACTCTCTATTCTGTTTTGTTGATTAATGCATTCTTTCACCGGTACATTTTTCTGACTAAAAATAACTCCTAAAATCAGGTATTGGGACTCATTCTGCTTTTTTTCTTCTTTGATATTGTGTGTGCCTTTTCATATGTTGTGGAATACAAGTATTGACTACACAAGTAGGCTGAATACAAGTGAAGTTTGAGTCTCCAACTGGTCCTCACTCCCCCTGGTATGGGATCAGGCACCCTTTTGTGCTCTTTTTTTTT
>NW_007112786.1:0-782 GCF_000164805.1 Carlito syrichta
CGGGAGGCTGAGGTGAGTGGATTGCCTGAGCTCGCGGGTTCAAGACCCACCTGGACAGCGAGACCTCATCTCTACAATATATCAAAAAATCAGCCAGGCGTGGTAGCACATGCCTGTAATTCCGGCTACTTGGAAGGCTGAGGTGGACGGATCGCTGGGGCCCAGCAGGTCGAGGTTGCGGTGGCCAGGAGTGGCCACTGCACTCCAGTCTGGGCAACAGAGTGAGACTCCAACTCAAAAAAATATAATAATAACAAATAAAACTCTTAGCATAGTACCTGGCATAGAACACTCGCCTGTTAATGTTATCTTGCCCCGAGTTCCACAAAAGTGCTTTTTTCCTTCAAGCAGGAGGAATAGATTTTGACTAAAAAGGACAAGATTGGAGTGGGACTTAGGAAAAGCTGCTGAGGGCCCTTTGGAAGAGAGAAAAGTCTAGGGAGTAGGTGGGTCACCAGGAGGCAGCTCCTAGATCTGGGGGCTTTACATGCCTGCTCTGGAAGGGTGAGAAGGGGCATGTTAGGCCCCGATAGCTGCCACTACCACGTTGGCTTCAGCCCCTCTGCATACAGGCTTTGTGTAGCTCTGCCAGGACACCACGTCTTTCCTTACCTGGCTCCTTCCCATCATGTGCTTTTCACCAAAAGCATGAGATCAGCTTTCCCCAGGTTTAATGGCTCCTCTCTGGCTTGCTCTTCAGGCTTGGAGACTCCCAGCATTGCTACCCTGCACCCCTAGGAGCTGCATCACCACTTGGTGACTCCTGCTCACACCCTGACAGA
>NW_007112787.1:0-811 GCF_000164805.1 Carlito syrichta
CTTGAGATTGTTAATTTAGTTACAGCAAAACAGCATCATTCATCACATTGAATTTATATTGTCAATTTGAGTTTTTATCGTGTCATACTCTTAAATTTTTAATTTTTAATTTGCTTTGGTTTCATGCCATTTTAAGAAATATAAGCATACGATGTTTATCAATGCTTTTAAGTTTATATATATTTAAGCAAAGTTATTATAAATACAACTTAAGCCAAGGTTAGAAGCTAAGAAAACTCTCCCTTCCTAAGAAACCATGACATATTAGTCAAGCTAGAGAGACAATGAACATCCCTTTTCAAGAGGTTACCCCTTGTTTTCAAATATATTCTCCATAAAGCAGCAGGAGGAGGCACATAGCTGACTTCAGAAGAAGGCATCCTTTGTAGGAGCCTGTATTGGTGTTTCTCTCAGATTCCCTTTATTAGACCAGTTCCCCTGTCTCTCAGCTACTGTGAATGATGGCTGCTAAGGACTCATGGCTGCCCTCTTCTCTGGAGAAATGGTGTCAGACAAAAGAGAAATCACATAAGAGAATACACTTTCCTCTCCCAGCCAAGGACACTCCACAGTCATTGACTGGCTAACTTAAGGATACAAAACCCTAGGCCTCTTGACTCAAGGTGGGCTCATCTCAGTTAAAATTTATGCCCCAAAGCTCTCCAATGAGATTAACAAAAGCTAAACTCAAAATGAGATCACATCTTGCCTAGCTTCTTTTCCTTCTTTGCTTTACTTGCTCTTTCTCTGAGAGCACATCCCAGCATGCACCCAAATTCCTATCTAGTTTCTTTTTCCAGGGAGTCACATC
>NW_007112788.1:0-708 GCF_000164805.1 Carlito syrichta
AGGCTGGTTCAACATACGTAAACCATAAATGTAATTAAATACATCAACAGATGTCAAAACAAAAACCACATGATCATATCATTAGATGCAGAAAAAGCTTTTGATAAAATCCAGCACCCCTTCTTGATAAAAACCCTTGAACATCTAGGCATATGGGGGACATACCTCAAAATAGTAAAAGCCATCTACAAGAAACCCACAGCCAGCATATTCCTAAATGGACAAAAATTGGAACCAATTCCCCTGAAAACTGAAACTAGACAAGGATGCCCACTCTCTCCCCTCCTGTTCAACATAGTATTGGAAGTCCTGACTAGAGCAATCAGAGAAGAGGAGGCAATCAGAAGTATCTAAATAGGAAAAGATGAAGTCAAGTTATCTCTCTTTGCAGATGATATGATTGTGTACCTTGAAAACCCAAGAGAATCTGTCAAAAGCCTCCTTACATTGATAAAGGCCTTTGGCAAAGTCTCAGGATACAAAATAAATGTACAAAAGACAATCGCATTTCTCTACACCAATAATAAACAAACAGAAACCCAAATAAAAAAGCACAATTCCATTCGCAATAGCCACAAAAAAAATGAAATACCTTGGCATCTTCCTAACCAGAGACGTGAAAGACCTTTACAATGAAAATTACAAAACACTGCTCAAAGAAATCAAAGCTGACATGAACAGTGGAAAATATCCCATGCTCATGGATCG
>NW_007112789.1:0-745 GCF_000164805.1 Carlito syrichta
CCTCTCTCTCTCTATTTGTTGGCACACTCATTTGTTTCCCCCCTTACTCCTCTATCTCTCCACTCCCCTCTTCAACCCACTGTCTGCTCCATTCTCTCCCCTCTGCTAACCACATTTTATTTCAGGGAGTAAACCTATAGCCCCACTGCACGGCCAGGTTCCAGGGCAGTGGGAAGTGGGTTCTACATTATCCACACACCTGTCAGCGAATACCAGGACCTGCAGACAGATTTTGAATCACAGATCTCCCCTTAAGTAAATCTCAAAACTGCAAAAACGACCACCTCCACCCTACAGTGCAACTTCAGAATTGAACAAAGTAAGAGGGCATACATAAAGAATAGGAGATTGAACAAACAGAAGTAAAACCAATCCCTTTACCCCTGAATAACAGAATTAAAGAAGACGGTGACGTGGAGGGAAGGAAAAAGTAGGGAGGGGAAAAAAACGCACAAATGAAGAAAAATCAAAAGAAGAATATTGGTCTTACACAGACCCCTGGGAAATCAGACACTGAGAAAACAGATTCTGGAACACAAACAATGAAGAGCCCCCAGAATGACTGGTTACATGCAACAAACCCAGACATCAAGACATTAATGGAGAGAATTTAAAAAATTGAAGAGAGACAAGAGGAAAATAGGAAGGAGCTGATGTCAGAAATGACAGCAGTAAAGATACTGTGATGGAAATGAACAACAGACTAATAACCATGTAAAGCAGAATCAGCCAAGCAGACGAAAGA
>NW_007112790.1:0-690 GCF_000164805.1 Carlito syrichta
CACGACCAAGAATAGCCAGAACAATCCTCAGCAAAAAAAAAAAAAAAAAAAAACAAAGCAGGGGGTATCACATTACCAAACTTCAAACTTTATTATAAAGCTACAATCATCAAAACAGCTTGGTATTGGTATAGGAACAGGCATATAGATCAATGGAATAAAATTGAAATTCCAAAAGCAAAACCTCAATTTCTCAACCAACTCATCTTCGACAAAGCCCCCACCACCTACCACTGGGGAGAGGAGAACCTATTCAGTAAATGGTGCTGGGAAAACTGGCTGACCACATGCAAAAAATTGAAACAGGACCCCTATCTATCACCATACACAAAAATTAACTCTAAATGGATCAGAGACCTAAATGCAAAACCTCAAACCATAAGAACCTTAAAAAATGAAGGACAAACCCTCATGGAAATTGGAACTGGCATCCAGTTCCTGAACAAAACCCAAAACCCACAGGCCATAAGAGATAAGATAGACAAGTGGGACCTCATTAAACTGACAAGTTTCTGCAAAGCCAAAGAAACCATCAAGAGAGCAGGGAGACAGCCTACAGACTGGGAAAATGTATTTGCCAACTCCAGGTCTGACAAAGTCTTAACATCGTGGATCTACAAGGAACTCAAATGTGCTGAAAGGAAAAAAAACAAACCACCCCATTATAAATGGGCAAAAGATATGAACAGA
>NW_007112791.1:0-1071 GCF_000164805.1 Carlito syrichta
CAGGTCAAGGCTGTGGTGGCAGTGAGCATGCCACTGCATTCCAGCCTGAGCCGCAGAGTGAAACTCTGACTCAAAAAAACAAACCAACTAACAAAAAAACAAAATAATTGGCTTTTGAAGAAGTATGTAAGTGTTCCAGGGAGCAGAGACATTCAGCAAGATAGATGTCAATATTTCCAAAAATATGCCCCTTAGAGTGCTGGTTTATGAGGTGACTCATGTGCAATTTCTTCCTTCAGTCAAATAGTTCATTCCATCCTTACAAGAACCCTTCAGATAGTGTGTCATCCCCATTTAACAGAGGGAAACGTTGAGGTTTAGCGAGGTAAAGCAAAATGCTCATAAAAAAAAGTTGGAAAAGACTTAAAGGGTCATCTAGACCAGCAACATCAGCATCACTGGGGAACATGTTTGAAATTCAAATTCTCAGGTCCTACTCCAGACCTGCAGAAGCAGCCTCTTGGGAAAGGGGAGAGCAATCTGTGATTGAGCAAACCCTCCAGGGAATTCTGATGCCTGCTAAGATTCAAGAATCACTGGTGATCTAGCTCAGCCTTCTTATTTTACAGAAAAGGCAATTGATGCCCAAAAGTCCAGCAACATGGACATAGTGAAGGGAAAACAAACAAACAAAAACACCACACACCATAGAACCACAGTTTCCAGCCTTCAAGGTCTTAAAATTTAAAGATCCAGGGCTTCAAATCTGCTTCATGTCTTTGTTCTAATTTCACAGAAGTATCTACAATCAAAAAATTTGAATTTAATAAAATATATCTAAACAGCCTATAGTTAATATAATTAAACCCAGGTAGCAGAAGCTCAATGATATCCGGAATTGCATATGTGTATGTTCACAAAACATCAGGCAAAGACTCCCAAGAGTTGCGATCCAGAAGGCAGGCAAGCATCCAATCTAGAAGGCCACAGAGACTGGGCAAAAACAACCCAGCATGATGGAAACTGAAATAAGATAGATTTTCGAAAGGCAGAACAGATAATAGATAAGGCCTTAACACAGAGTACAGCCACAGTCATCCACCCACGGATAATATGATAAGTGTCATAAAG
>NW_007112792.1:0-754 GCF_000164805.1 Carlito syrichta
CGCTCGCCTCGGAGACAAGGATATAACATCAAGTGTGTACATATGAATGGTAACCAGTGTATTTAAGATAGCTAAGATTTTCAATATTGGACTTATTCTATTTTATGAGAAACGTGCAGCAGAATTACTTTAAAATCTCTTTTTTTCTAAACTGTCTTTCCTCTTAAGATTTTTTAGCTGTCATTTCCTGGTATTATTTCCTGGTATACTGGTTTTTCAGAATGTTGTTTCACCTCAGGTTAAAACATTATAATTGCTATAATAGTTTTGTTATGTTGCCTTTAGCCAAAGCAGAACGTTCTTTTACGTGCAGAGACTCTCCACCTGCTTCAGCCTCCGGCTGTCGTCATGGCAACGGTGCAGTTCATTGTCTTAAGTGGCATGACAGGTTTTGAGACACAAATAGTTTTCCCTAACAGGAAATCCAGCTTAGATTTTAAGTAAAATGGTATTGAATTAAGTTTTTTAGAACATAAAGTAAATTCATAATTTTTAAGTATTAATGATAAGATTTATAACAGATTATTATAAGATAATAGTTGTGTTAAGAACTTACGTATAAGATTATTAGATAAAGTAATTAATAGGTATAAAAGACAATAGTTTAAAGATTTAAGATTTATATAATTTGTGATAAAACTTTAGGTTTAGGATAAGTTCGTAGGTAATTGATATATAGTCATAGTTCAAAGTTAGGTATGTAATAGGATATATGAATATATAGTATTAAAGTAAGTTAATAAAATCAAGTCTT
>NW_007112793.1:0-725 GCF_000164805.1 Carlito syrichta
CTATAGGTATCAATTAAGTCCATTTGGTCCAGAGTCTCATTGAGGTTCCGGATCTCCTTGCTGATTTTTTGTCCTGATGATCTGTCTAAGGTTGTGAGTGGTGTATTAAAGTCCCCAGTTATTATGGTGTTAGAGTCAATGTCTTTCTTTAGTTTTCCTAGAAGTTGCTTTATGAATGTTGGTGCGCCTACGTTGGGTGCATATATGTTTAGGATAGATATTTCTTGTTGATGGAGTGAACCTTTTATCATTATGTAGTGGCCCTCTGTATCTTTTTTAATTTTTGATAGCTTAAATGGTATTTTGTCTGAAATTAGGATCGCAACTCCTCCTTTCTTTTGTGTTCCATTCGCCTGAAAATTTGTTTCCCATCCTCTTACTTTGAGTCTGTGTATGTCCTTTCTAGTGAGATGGGTCTCTTGAAGGCAGTATATTGTTGCCTGGTGATATTTTATCCATTTTGTCATTCTATGTCTTTTCAGTGGTGCGTTTAGTCCATTCACATTCAGACTAATTATTGAAATGTGAGAGTTCATCCCTATCATGGAGTTCTTATTGAGTTATTGTTCTTCCACTTGGTTTTTTCTTTTTTCTTTTTTTTTGTCTTTCTTTTGCTTTTGGGGTTGGTTCGTGTATATTTTATTCTTTTCCCTGTACTCTTGTGAAGAACGTTGTTCTTTTTTCCTTTTCTTCTGTGTTTAGTACTTTCTTAAGTGTTTCATGTA
>NW_007112794.1:0-1117 GCF_000164805.1 Carlito syrichta
CAAGAGTTGCCCATTTTCCATTTGTTCAGCTTTTTACTTATTATTAGGATAGAATGTCTACTCCAAGCTTGTTGCATGTGGTACAGGGAAACTGGAAAGCACTCTCATCTTTTAAGCTCAATTCCCCTCCATAGTTGAGTAAATATGAACCATTCTGGGAGGAGGAATGGGCAATGGAGAGAGCATGACCAGAAAAGAAAAGGGTGTATAGGTGTGCTCTGAATGTGAGGGTCTCAGAGACAGTGGGGCATGATAAAGAGAGCCACCGGAGTGCACAGTCTGCCCTGGCCATCACTTTCTCCCTGGCTACAACAGGATGGGATTGCTTCCCTCTTAATAAATAAGTGGGGAGCTCCATGGAGCTGCAGCTCTGCTTAGCTTCACTGGAATCATCAACAGTTCACTCCAGACTGGAGCTCAGGGGTCCTAACAGTCACTTTGACTTCCTTCTAGCACCCAATGGGGTAGTGTTGCCTATTGGTTGAAAGTGTGGTCTCTGTGTCCAGCTCCACAGTGCCACCCCACGTTTACCATGGTATCTCTGCAAAGTACTAGCTCTCTCCATGTTCCAGCTGTCTTACCTGTGCGATGGGCTTAGTAAAGAGTCCTGCCTTGTTCAGTCATAGTGAGGAGAAAGTGAGCAAATGCCTCACACAACTCAGAACAATACCTGGTCCGTGGCAAGTGATCAAGAAAGTCACAAGCTTTTATTATTATAAATACCCCATGGGTACCTGCATGTTCTGAGGTCTGAGGGGTGTCTCTGTAAATGTATTGGTATCACCTAAAAAAAAGACTTTCATAGGAGAGACAACAGTTGGATCTATTCAAATTAGATATGTAGTGAGCACAAGGATTCTTTTGGAAATGTGGGTGACAGGAAGAAGTCCAAATTCAGCAAATACAGAGGGTGCAAAAACTGTATACCCATTTTAAGAAAGGAAAAATATATACTGATAACAAAAGATGAATACAAGTCACATTTGACTTCTGCAATTACTAGAGATGCTCAGCGTGGTTACCATAGTGTCCAGACACTTCTGAAAAGTACTTTGAAAAGTAATACATAGATGACATCTCTGAAAATGTGTATACAGGGCAATAACCTTGTGTCCCC
>NW_007112795.1:0-459 GCF_000164805.1 Carlito syrichta
TCTGGGATTACAGGCTGAGCCGCCGGTCCCGGCTGCCCAAGCTAGTCTTTAACCCATGGGCTCAGGCAATTCACTTGGTTCGGCCTCCCAAAATGCTGGGATTACAGGTTGAACCACTGCGCCCAGTGGTTTGTTTGTTTGTTTGTTTTTAAATCAAAGTCTCACTCTGTCACCCAGGCTGGAGTGCAGTGGCACACTCACAGCCACCGCAGCTTTGACCTGCTAGGCTCAGGCGATCCTTCCGCCTCAGCCTTCCAAGTAGCTGGAACTGCAGCTATGCGCCACCATGCCCAGCTAATTTTTCTTGATTTGTTGTAGAGATGAGGTCTTGCCAAGTTGCCCAGGCTGGTCTTGAACCTGTGGGCTCAGGCAAGCCTCTCATTTAGGTCTCCCAAAGTGCTGGGATTAGATAGGTATGAGCCACCATGCCGGGGCTTTTATTTATTTATTTATTTTGAG
>NW_007112796.1:0-758 GCF_000164805.1 Carlito syrichta
CTGCCCCCAAACCTTTGAGCCTCTCTCCCTCCATGCCTTACTTTTCCCTCGTGAGTTATTCCTTTCTGATATTCAATTGGTTAAAGTTTATTTGAAAAGCTACCACGAAAACCCCACTTTTAAGTGCTGTGAGTTTCTTTTCAACCTTACCCTCCAGAATCCACATATAAATCACTTATCTCATGAAGCCTTTCTTGATTACTACAGTCCATATCAAGCACTTCAAATTCCTTTACTATCACAAATGCAACTGCCTCCCGCCTCCCTGATTTAGGAAACAGATGCTGCAGCATTTTCTAATGTGTTTTCTGGTTGAATGTGTGTTTCTTTGACAAGATGACAAACTCAGAGTGAGAGCACCATTTTCTGTGACTGCCCCATGACCCTCACCTTCAAGACCTCACCAAAGACCAGGCACAGAAACATTTGATCCTTTTAAAATATAAGTGCCCCAAGCAGAAGGAACTGACTCAAGCTTCAGGAAGTGAGGACAGGGTGACAGAAAATGACAGGAAACCTGAATATGGAACTGAAGTAGCAGCTCAGAGTTTCCTTACCTTGAAGTAACAACAGCCAGAGAGGGAGTTGGGTGTGGACAGAGGAGCCGGGCACTCAGAGGAGCCGGGCACTCAGAGTAGATGCTGGCCCTAGTAGAGGTGGGTAATCTGAGTGTTGAGGGTGTCACAGAGCACAGGCCAGAGAAATCAACCAGTTCTTAGTCCATGGTGGGGGGTAAGATCTTCACTGGTAGACTTTTA
>NW_007112797.1:0-1454 GCF_000164805.1 Carlito syrichta
ACTTAGACTGCCATATAAATTTTAATAAAACAGTATTATTTTCTTCATAAGAATTTTGGATACAATTTGTTAACTTTCTTCCTGGATAATCTTATATTTTTGTTACTATTATAATGTGTCTTCTTGCAATTACATTTCTAAATGTTGCTGGTGTTTAGAAAGGCAATGAGTTATACAAAGTATAGCATTTTAGTTTGGGTGTGTATTTGAAAATCTTAATTTAAGTGTCTAGGTTTTCTCTGAAAGACTCCCTCAATCCATTCCTCCACCCCATGAAATCAGCACTGAAAATAGTTTTCTAACTCAAAGTTCAACAGTTAGTGGTGGGTACGTGACTCAGGTTCAGAATAATAAATCTCATTTATCACTGTGGTTACTTGAATCCTAGAAAATGGTATAAATGTGGAATTACGATGTCATTGTGCACATGCTTCAAAAGGTTGTATTCTAGGAATACAACAGGGCCCTTTGGAAATAGTACAGGAAAATGCCTTAACATTTTTTTCCAGTGGCCTTTTTAAGACCATAGCATCACTTAAGACCATCAAAGACCATAGCATCATATAATTTACTGACTAATTACAATAAATTTAGAAAACACAGAAAAAGACAAAGAAGGGAACAAGAATTTCCAGTAATTCTACCCTCCAGATAGACCCACCATTAACTTCTATGCATTTTTATCAGTCAGCTCTTACTGCTTAAATATATGATCTCTTTCTTTTTCTCACACATTTGTAGGTTGAAGGAAAGTTCATAGATCTAGGCTATTGAGTTGGCTCTGAGTAACAAGAAGGCTACTGTGGGCTATACCTGTCTTGCATCCTGCTAGCGATGGCCAAAGCACAAGAGGGCAAACCCTATTTTTGAGTCTGGCCAAATTCCACACACTACTATCCCACTGACCAAATGCAAGTCCCTGGCCAAGCTCAACATCAGTGGGTGAGGAAATATGCCCACCTTTAATGGAAGGAGGTGCAAATTTCATGGCAGTAAGCTTTCATACAGAGAAAGCTGATTTGGAGCCAATATGTAGTTTAATCTGTCATAGTGTATTTATGTTTTGGGTTCCAATAATAGGATGCTATTGTATTTGGTGTTAGTTTCCATGCTTATTTGGTTTTAATTTCCACCTCACACGTGCAAGAGGGCAGTTTGCATAAGTCGTGCATAGTCCTAGGGAATACCCTAAAAGTGTACATTTCTTGTTTTTAAAAAGTCAGCATCTGGTAATTTGCTTCTCAGCAGTGTTATTGTTCTTTCATTAATTACTTGCAACTTATATAGAATGTTCATACTATTTATTCATGGTAGCCTCAAATTGTAATCAACTCAAATTTCTGCCAATAGTAAAAAGAATAATCAAAATCTGTGGTATATTTATACCACACAAATAGATACCTCACCAATTCAAATGAATGAACTAATGGTACATTAAACAACATTGATGTATT
>NW_007112798.1:0-728 GCF_000164805.1 Carlito syrichta
CACTTTCATCTTGGACTTACAACCTCTAGAACTATGAGAAAACGAATTTCTGTTTAAGTCACTCAGTCTGTGGTATTTTCTTTCAGCATCCAGAGCAGACTAAGACAGTATCCCAGGATACTTTTCCTTCTGGGTATTTTTCTGTATCCACTATATCAGGCCATTCTCTTCAGCCTCTGCTGTGACATGTGTTTTATTCCTGGCAGAAACTTTAAAAGATAACTCACAGTCCAATATCTTCTCTTCACCTGATGGATAACTGTGGAAGCACGTGTTGAGATTCAGTTAGTGTCTGCCTTTAATTCTGAAAGACTAGATGAAAGCTCCCCCTCCGTACTTGCAAGGTAGCATGAGGGAGAGAGGTAGATATTTGCTATGTTAAGCCACAGAGTGTTGGGATATTTGTTTTTACAGCATAACATAGCCTGTCCTGACAGAGCCACTGTCTTAAAGATGTCATTGCAGAACACAGATAGCAAAGGAATTAATTTGTGACTTTCAGTTTCAAAATCTCGGGCCCATGTACACAAATAATACATTTGAATGATCAGCTAAAGATCCGGGCTATCCTTTGCTAGACTAATAAGGGTTCTTTGGACTTAGAAAAAAAGATGAACTATCTTGGGGAAAGCAGAGTGTGGATGCCAATGTAGCCTTGAGTCTTCTTCCCCTGTGTCTCTAGGAGATGGCAGGTTTCTCTAGACACCTAAGAAAGACTTGGAGATTCA
>NW_007112799.1:0-1067 GCF_000164805.1 Carlito syrichta
TCACAAGGGTGTGTGTATGCAGCGTATTTTGGAGTAACTTTGAGAAAGGCATCACTTTTGATTTTGAAGAAGTAGTTTCTCTCAGCTTCTTTGGTATTTGAGCTCTGATTATGCACAAAATCGAGGAGAGAGTAAACTAGTGAGCATATCTGAAGATTTTCCAAATATTTCATTTCGTTGTCAATATTGTTTGCTCCACTTCTTGACTTTATTCATTTCTCTTTGTGCTCTGTCTGTTTCTTCACCAACTTTTTTCACAGGGGTGATAAAGCCCTAAGGATTTAGCTCTTCTCAGTTGACACCACTTTTTTATAATACTAAAATTTTGTAAACACATCGCTGACATCCTTGCCAAGACAAACTCTTCAGAACTGTCTCTGAAGCTCAAGACTGTTCTTTCTTTCTTAGCATTGGTATTTCTCCAGTGGTGTATCAGCTAGTGGTTTAGCTGTTGTGGTGTGGAGGCCATGCCGATTAATAATAGTCACTAGACGTATGCTAACTTATTTGTTAGCCCTTTGATTTATTGTGAAATTTTTCTGACTCACTTATCAAATGCGTTTGGCTACTAAACAAGAAAAATACTTCAAAAAATGTATCTGATTCATTTGCGTTGACATTTGAAGCTCATCAAAATCATGTTCTTTTTTTTTTTTTTTTTTGAGTTGGAGTCTCACTCTGTAGCCCAAACTGGAGGACTGGAGTGCAGTGGCCACTCCTGGCCACCACGGCCTCGACCTGCTGGACTCCACCAATCCTTCCACCTCAGTCTTCCAAGTAGCTGGAACTGCTGGCACGCGATACCACACCCAGCTAATTTTTGATTTATTGTAGAGATGAGGTCTCGCCAAGTTGCCCAGGTGGATCTCGAACCCGTGGGCTCAGGCAATCCACTCACCTAAGCCTCCCAAGACGTGGGATTACAGGCTGAGCCACCGAATCCAGCTCAAAATCATGTTAATGATTCTAAAGTAGGTATACATAACTGTTCATGAGTATGTTCTTGATTAGTGAAACATCAGTTGTGTTTATATGTATTTGTTACCTATATGAGGTCCTTTTGATTT
>NW_007112800.1:0-395 GCF_000164805.1 Carlito syrichta
CTAAACGCACCACTGAAAAGACATAGAATGACAAAATGGATAAAATATCACCAGGCAACAATATACTGCCTTCAAGAGACCCATCTCACTAGAAAGGGCATACACAGACTCAAAGTAAGAGGATGGGAAACAAATTTTCAGGCGAATGGAACACAAAAGAAAGGAGGAGTCGCGATCCTAATTTCAGACAAAATACCATTTAAGCTATGAAAAATTAAAAAAGAAACAGAGGGCCACTACATAATGATAAAAGGTTCACTCCATCAACAAAGAAATATATCTATCCCTAAAACATATATGCACCCCAACATAGGCGCACCAAACATTTCATAAAAGCAACTTTCTAAGAAAAACTAAAAGAAAAGACATTTGACTCTAAACACCCATAAATAACT
>NW_007112801.1:0-589 GCF_000164805.1 Carlito syrichta
TTGTTTGTATTCCAAAGTCAGTTTTCTCAGTGTCTGCTCTCCCAGGCTTCTGGGAGAGACCCATACTCTTCTTTTGGTTTTTCTTCATTTCTGTAGATTTTTCTCCCCCTCCCCCTTTTCCTCCCCCTCTTCAATTCTGTTTTTGAGGGAAGGTGGGGTTGCTTTTATTTCTCTTCTGCAATGACCTGTTCTTCCTTATGAGGATCTTCTGGCTTTGTTCACTTTTCCCTCTGCTTTACAGTCTGTCTATTCAGCAGTATGCAGTCTTGGTCCCCTAGATTTAAAAAGGGGGCATATAGAAGGAGGAAAATTAATGGGAGGGAGGGGGGGTCAATAGGGGAGTTAGAAAGAGAGAAGCGCGAGAGGGGAGAAACAGATATACATACCAACTATCAGGTGAGAACGAGACACAGGGCTGGGAAGAGGTGAAGAAAGACACATAAGAAAGAGTACTGATAGCTACACAGTACTAAAGAGTACTGATAGCAACACAGAGACAGGGCAATAAAATCGAGAAACAGTGTAAGGTCAGAAGGTATACCACAAACGTGGATCTAAACCAACAGTTACGATGATAAAATCATAAGTC
>NW_007112802.1:0-731 GCF_000164805.1 Carlito syrichta
GAATTGAACAAAGTAAGAGGACATACATAAAGAATAGAAGATTGAACAAACAGAAGTAAAACCAATCCCTTTACCCCTGAATAACAGAATTAAAGAAGACAGTGACGTGGAGGGAAGGAAAAAGTAGGGAGGGGGCAAAACCGCACAAATGAAGAAAAACCAAAAGAAGAATATAGGTCTCACACAGACCCCTGGGAAATCAGACACTGAGAAAACAGATTCTGGAACACAAACAATGAAGAGCCCCCAGAATGACTGGTTACATGCAACAAACCCAGACATCAAGACATTAATGGAGAGAATTAAAAAAATTGAGGAGAGACAAGAGAAAAATAGGAAGGAGCTGTTGTCAGAAATGACAGCAGTAAAGAATACTGTGATGGAAATGAACAACAGACTAATAAGCATGGAAAGCAGAATCAGCCAAGCAGAAGAAAGAATCTCAGAACTCGAAGACCAAAAACACAGAACTAATCCAAACTGTCAAAAACATAGAAAAGAAGCTCAAAAAGACAGAACAAAACCTGCAAGAGATGAATGACCACTTCAAGAGACCAAATCTAAGAGTAATTGGGCTTCCTGAGGCAGAGAGAGAAACAGAATCCACACTGGAACAAATATTTCATGAAATCATTCAAGAAAACTTCCCCTCATCTCATTAGGATGAAAAAATTCAACACAAGAGATTCAGAGAACCCCTGCAAGACAACAAATGAGAAGACCAACTCCCA
>NW_007112803.1:0-557 GCF_000164805.1 Carlito syrichta
CCATCATGCTAGAGATGTGTTCATCTGCACACATGAGATAAAAATAACCCCTGCAAGACATCAAAGGGGAAGACCAACCCCTAGACACAGAATAATTTGCCTACACAAAGTAGGTACAAAAGAATCCTAAAGGCAGTGAGAGAGAAAAGTCAGACTACCTACTGGGAAGACTAATCAGGATAACCCATAGACCTATCATCAGAAACACTACAAGCTACAAGGGACTGGAATCCAATTTTTCAAAGTTCTCAAAGATAAAAAATTTTAACCAAGAATTTCCTACGCAACCAAGCTCAGCTTCATCAGCAATGGAGAATTAAAATCCTTCTCAGACATCCAATCCCTAAGAGATTATGCAGCTTTCAGACCAACTCTACAGGAGACAGAAAAACGATATTAAGCCCAGAAGAAAGAAAACAAAAGAATGACCACACACCTCTCAAGAAACCACAGATTCAACAAAGAAAACCTTGTGACTGCAAACTTGAAAATACACACATATATCAACTCAAATGTTAAAAGAAAACAGAGGAAAAAAACTGTGTAAGAATCTCATG
>NW_007112804.1:0-731 GCF_000164805.1 Carlito syrichta
CGTCTACGCTTATTCAGCAAGGCCAACGCGAGAGTGACTGCATTTCCTAGCCTAGTGAAACGCTAAGGGGTAAAACGTTTCAGGGCTCAAACAGAAGGCAAGCACTGCTTTTCTACAAGTGAGTGTGTAGCACTCATTACACTCAGTCTGACACCATTGACATGCTCATTCCTACATGTGAAGTATCGACATAACATGCTCGGCTATGCTCATTCAAGCCGTACCTTGAGAATCCTGTATTACACCGTACAGCACACAAGAATCAAACTACTGGAAAATACATCACAATGCAGTCAACATTTGACACAGCATTTCCCAAGCTGATGCACAGTCACAGCCAGCAAGCCAAGCCTGTCAGCTCTTCCTCGTAAATGCCAACGGAAGAGCAATGGCTTTGGATAGGAGACGGACAGGTCAAATCAAAAACACTTTAGAATTCCGTAGGTGAACAAATCATGCTTTCCCAAAGATGACAGCGAACCGGTCATGTCGCTCAGGGTGGCACTTTGTATACAGGAAACGTTGCATCCAGCTCTGCTAGGCCTTTGCATTCAATGTAGATAATACACGCTGAAAAACAGGGAGAATCACGCGTCACGCCAAAGACCAAGCCACTATAATACTTGTTGCCCCCCCATTCAGTGACGTGCCGTTTGGAGGAATGTCTCCCATGCAAGACTGTTGTTTTCGGAAAGCAACAATGTCTCTCGGGCTCGTTGGCAAATGAACCC
>NW_007112805.1:0-686 GCF_000164805.1 Carlito syrichta
TTTTCATGTGTCTGTTGGCTGCTCGGATGTCTTCCTTTGTGAAGTGTCTGTTCATATCTTTTGCCCATTTTATAATGGGGTTGTTTGTTTTTTTCTTTTCAGCACACTTGAGTTCCTTGTAAATCTAAGATGTTAAGCCTTTATCAGCCCTGGTGTTGCAAATACTTTTTCCCAGTCTGTAGGCTGTCTCCCTGCTGTCTTGATGGTTTCTTTGGCTTTGCAGAAGCTTGTCAGTTTAATGAGGTCCCACTTGTCTATCATCTCTATTATGTGGGTTTCGGGTTTTGCTCAGGAATTGGATGCCAGTTCCGATTTCCATGAGGGTATGTCCTTCATATGCTAAGGTTCTTATGGTTTGAGGTTTTACATTTAGGTCTCTGATCCATTTGGAGTTAACCTTTGTGCATGGGGATAGGTAGGGGTACTGTTTCAATCTTCTGCATGTGGTCAGCCAGTTTTCCCAGCACCATTTACTAAATAGGTTCTCCTCTCCCCAGTGGTAGGTGGTGGAGGCTTTGTCGAAGATGAGTTGGTTGAGAAATTGAGGTTTTGCTTCTTGAATCTCAATTCTATTCCATTGATCTATATGCCTGTTCCTATACCAATACCAAGCTGTTTTGATGATTGTAGCTTTATAGTAAAGTTTGAAGTCTGGTAATGTGATACCCCCTGCTTTGTTTTTTTTT
>NW_007112806.1:0-1263 GCF_000164805.1 Carlito syrichta
TTCTCTAGGCTAGGAATGCAGTCACTCTAGCGTTGGCCTTGCTGAATAAGCGTAGACGGCCTCTGTGAGGATTGTTGTGCATGTGCATCTTCCCGGGGAAGGAGCTTTTCAAAATGTGCAGCGCTCTTTAGGGGCTATCTATGTTATTCTCACTTGGTGCATGCTGCAACACATGAGTCTGTGTCTCGCGGTTTGCTTCTCATTTGGACTTCGGCTGTGCAGAGCGCCTCTGTTTGAACTAAGAGTTCTCTCATGGGACACGCTTTTCCCATGTGCAGCTCTAGGCTGCCACCCAGGGGGCGATGGGAACCCCACAGTGGAGCAAGAAGGCATTACTTGGTGAATTCCCTGGGTGCATTCTGAAATGTTTCTCCCTTTCAAATTTTGCTCTGCCAAACGCATTGACGGAAAAGAGCTGACTGCCTTGGTGGTGCTTGTTTTGAATGTCCGTCTCCCCTGGAAAGTGCTGTGTGAGAAGTGTGCTGCACTGTGAGGTTCTGGCACTGAGTGTGCCTGCTGTCATTCCTCCTTCCCACTTGTTCCCTTTCGTGTATCTTACGCTCTACAGGGTGACTGCTTTGGCGTGCGGCTTTGTCACTCTCCCATGCGGGGAATGCTCATCTTCCCTGTGCCACAATGAGGGATCTGAGACATTCACAGTTACTTGTGGGAAGGCATTATGTGTGACCCGGGGGAATTCTGAATTGCTCTTTCTTGACACCTTCTCCTGTCAGGGAAAGCAATGAGACTGTGGATTGCTGGTCGGAGTGGCCTTTCTTAGGCCTGGGGTGCACGGGCACCTTCCTGGCTTAAGTCTGTGCCCAATGTGTGCTGCAGTGTCACCTCTTTGCTGTGACTATTATTCTTCATTGCCGCCTGCTGTAACACCTCATTCTCACTCTTTCCCCTTGATTTGTGTTCCTTTCCATAGAGGACCTTTGCGAACGAGCGTGAAACCTCCGTGTTTCACGGAGAGAAATCTGCAAGGCATAGTGCCGCAATGAGTGACACAAGTGCTCCACAGTCACGAGCAGGAGAGCATTATGTGTGGATGGGGAGAATTCTAAGTTGTTTTTCCCTATGGCGTTTAAACCTAATAAGGACTACCAAGGCTGTGCCGTTTTCATTGCCGAGTAAGCACGGAGAGCCTCTGTTACACTGGGGGTGATGCTGGGTCCTCCTGGGGACACGCTATTGAAGCCTGCGCTGCACTGCACTTCATTGGCAGTCTGTATACACTGGCTTTCTGCGTGCTCTCCTCCC
>NW_007112807.1:0-755 GCF_000164805.1 Carlito syrichta
AATTTTAGCGTTCTTATTCATCAAAGATATTGGCTTGTAGTTCTTTTTCTTTGCTGGGTCTTTACCTGGCTTGGATATCAATATGATGTTAGCTTTATAAAATGATTTGGGGAGTGTTCAATCAACTAGAATACTTTCAGTAGGATTGGTATCATCTCCTCCTTAAATAGCTTATAGATTTCTGCTGGAGAGCCATCTGGTCCAGAATTTTTTTTTATATACGTATTTTTTCTTATGACATAGTCAATTTACTTGATTGTTATTGGTCTATTTAGCATCTCGATTTCTTCTTGTTTCAGCCTAGGCAGGTTGTGTGATGTTAGAAAGTCCTCCATTTCCTTAACGTTTTCAAATTTGTTTCCATACAAGTGTACTTAGTAGTCTCTAATGATGTTTTGTATTTCTTCAGGGTCAGATGTGACTTCATCTTTTGTGTCTCTTGGTTGTGTTCATTTGGGCTTTTTCTCTCTTTTTCTTGGTCAGTCTAGCAAGGGGACCATTGATCTTGTTTATCCTTTCAAAGAACTAGCTTTTGGTTTCATTCATTCATTTATTCATTCATTATTTCATTCATTCAACTTGGAGTCTCATTCTGTCGCCCAGACTGGAGTAGAGTGGCTGCTCCTGGCCACCGCAGCCTCAACCTGCTGGGCTCTAGCGATCCTTCTGCCTCACCCTTCCAAGTAGCTGGAACTACAGGTGCACGCTACCACCCCCAGCTGATTTTTGATTTTTTGTAGAGATGAGGTCTCGCC
>NW_007112808.1:0-2960 GCF_000164805.1 Carlito syrichta
TTATGCATGACTCAAACTGGAAATGTTGGCACACATTTCATGTAAGTTTACTGGTCTATAGAAGGCCTGTGGTCACATCTCTAACATCTTAGGACACCTGCTTCATATTTTTAAAATGTTAGGCCTCTATTTGAAGCCTGGGAATCAGGAATTTCTTCAGTTATTACCCATCAAAGTTAAGTTCTTGGTAAAGACTTTTAATACTAGAGCTACTTGTAGTTTTGCCTAGTGGGTTTCAGATGTTATAAAATGTGTAATATTTTAGATATTGGATCTGGATGGATCAAATGCATATTCAACAAAGAAGTATACTCTATCCTATCAAAATTTTGGTTCATTAAAAATTTGGACTGCCAATGATGAAGCAATTTTAGCAATTGCCACTTTTCTATTCATTGTCTAAAGGAATCAGATAAATTCACATCTGACATCAAATCATTTATTACATTCATATCCTCTACCTTTTAAAAATAGCCATGAAAGGAACCAAATATAGGCTTAAAGATTAGCATAATAAATATGTTGGTCATGAGCATTTGATCCTCTCACCAATTTAATGAGAAGGAGAATCTCCTGGAAGACTCTCAAACCATAAGCTGTTACAGAAGAACAGCAATTTCTGAGTAATACCTGAAAAAGAAGAATAAAAGTAGCCTGAACTCTCTCACTTCTACTTCACTCTGCATGCTATTCTTATTATATGAGCCTGGCTCATGTTCCTAGAAACATAACTTGTAGCAAATCTCAGGATCTCATCACATGATGTATTACCAAAACAATCAAGAAGAGTTTTCTTGAGCATTAGGCTTATGTATCCTGGAGAAGATCAAGGATTAATGTATACAACCACAACCATTCCTGCTCCAACTTTAGTAGGCAACTCTTTAATAGCTACAGGAATATGACTCTACGATTCAAACCAAAATAAGAAAGGGTATTTTTCAGAAAGGAGTAGGGAATAGTTCAGAGAAAACAATACATTGAATGCATCCATTTTTTTGGTCATTTGTTCTTGTTTTTATTCATTAGGCCAAGTCTTTATTAGCACATACTATGTGCTGGGCGCTGGAAATATAGCAGCAAACACACAGAAAATACCAAGATAATAACAATTCCATAAAGTTTGAATTATATTATCACTGCTAGAAATAGAATAGACAGGGGTTGTTTTTTTGTATACTGGATGAACATTCTGAATGAATATGAAAGAAGACATATGGTTTGGTTCCATTCCTTTTATTTTTATTGTATTTTTTTTTGAGTTGGAGTCTAACTCTGTTGCCCAGACTGGAGTGCAGTGGCCGCTCCCGGCCACCGCAGCCTCAACCTGCTGGACTCCGGCAATGCTTCTGCCTCAGCCTTCCAAGTAGCTGAGACTACAGGTGCAATCTACCATGCCAGGCTAATAATTTTTTGATTTATTGTAGAGATGAGGTCTAGCCTGCGGGCTCAGGCAATTCACTCACCTCAGCCTCTTAAGGCACGGGATTACAGATTGAGCCACTGAGCCCATCTCCTTTTATTTTAAATCTATTTCTAAGTAAAGTAGATGCTTGTCATCCTACCTCTTTCACAGTAATAAACCAGAGAAAAAGTGTCACCAGAGATGTTGATGACATATTTTATTGTATTTCATTTTGGTGTATTTGTGAACTTGTTAAATGTTTGTTAAATCAATTAATTATTGTGGAGCTGATGTTATCCAAACTGTAGTCAGGAGAAAAAAATTATTAACATGACAAAATAAGCATCATGTTTTTGTCATTCTTCAACATTTAAGCGAGCAGAGTAAAATAATTTCATTATAACAGTCATTTATTACAGTCATCTAAAGATATATATATATATATATATATATATATATATATATATAGTATAAAGATGCGGGGTACAATTTAGGGTTTTGTGTACAAATTTGATTATGCAGGTACCCTTGTTGATGAGGTATGTCTCTCCCTCCCCTAGCAGTTTCCCTCAACTACCAATCACACACCCTCTCCTCTGACAGTTTTCCAATTCTGCCAGTCCCTTTCTTCTAGTATTAAAATTGTTCAAGGTCCACTTATAAATGAGAATATAGGGTACTCTGTTCATTGTTTCTGTGATATATCAGTGAGTTTGATCGACTCCAGATACATCCAAGTTGCTGTGAAGTCCATATGTTTGTCCTTCTTTATGGCTGCATAATATTCCATTTTGAATATGTACCACATTTTTTTAATGCAGTCCAGCTTGATGGGCAACATGGTTGGTTTCATGTTTTTGCTATTATGAATAGAGCTGCAACAAACATATATGTGCAGGTATCTTTTTTTGTAGAATGAGTTGAGTTCTTCTGGGTATATTTCCAATAGTGGAAATGCTCAGTCATGTGGAAGGTCAATTTCTAGTTCTTTCAGAAATCACCACACTGTCTCCCAAAGAGGTTGTACTAGCTTGCATTCCTAACCAGCTGTGTAGAGGCATTCCTTTTTGTTGCCAGCATCTGTTGCTGGTTGTTTTATTCATGATGGCCATTCTTACTGGGATTAGGTGGTATCTTAATGTGGTGTTGACTTGCATTTCTCTGATGATGAGTGAGGCTGAGCACTTTTTCGTGTGCCTGTTGGCTGCCCATATATCTTCTTCTTTTTTTTTTTTTGAGTTGGAGTCTCACTCTGTTGCCCAGACTACAGTGCAGTGGCCGCTCCTGGTCACGGCAGCCTCGACCTGCTGGGCTCCAGTGATCGTTCTGCCTCAGTCTTCCAAGTAGCCGGAATTACAAGCATGTGCTACCATGCCTGGCTGATTTTTTTATTTATTGTAGAGATGAGGTCTTGCTGCCCAGGCGGGTCTCGAACCCAAGGGCTCAGCAATCCACTCACCTCAGCCTCCCAAAGGCGCGGGATTACAGGCTGAGCCACCGAGCCCAGTTTGCCCATATATCTTCTTTTGAGAAGTGTCTATTCATGTCTTTTGTC
>NW_007112808.1:3198-4104 GCF_000164805.1 Carlito syrichta
GGTTTTACGTTTAGGTCTTTGATCCATTTAGAGTTAATTTTTGTGTATGGTGATGTAGGGATCCTGTTTCAATCTTCTGCATGTGGTCAGACAGTTTTCCCAGTACCATTTACCCAGTGGTTGTTGTTGGAGGTTTTATCAAAGATGAGTTGGTAAAGGAATTGAGGCTTTGCTTCCAGAATCTCTATCCTGGTCCATTGGTCTATGTACCTTATCTTGTACCAATACCAGGCTGTTTTGATTACTGTAACCTTATAGTAAAATTTGAAGTCTGGAAGTGTGATACCTCCTGCTTTGTTTCTTTTGCTAAGAATTGTTTTGGCTATTCGTGGTCATTTATGTTTCCATATGAATTGATATATTGTCACTTCCAGGTCTGAGAAGAATTACATGGGTAACAATGGGTATTGCATTGAATCTGTAGATTACCTTTAGTAGGATGGACATTTTAACAATGTTGATTCTTCCTGTTCATGATATGAAATAGTTTTCCATATGTTTGTGTCTTCTTGGATTTCTTTGAGCAGTGTTTTGCAGTTCTCATTGTAAAGGTCTTTCACTTCTCTAGTTTGGAAGATGCTGAGGTATTTCATTCTTCTGTGGCTATTGTAAAAGGGATTGTGCTTTTTATTTGTGTCTCTACCTGCTTATTGTTGATGTATAGGAATGCACGTTTATTTTGTACCCTGAGACTTTTCCAAAGTACTTAAACAGTGCAAGCAGGTTTTTGACAGATTATCTTGGATTTTCAAGGTATAGGATTATATCATCAGCAAAGAGGGATATCTTGACTTCCTCTTTGCCTATATGGATACCCCTAATTTCCTTCTCTTGTCTAATTGCCCAAGCTAGGACTCAGGATATATTTTATAACTAATTCTTTCTGACACATATATTAGAATGTGG
>NW_007112809.1:0-527 GCF_000164805.1 Carlito syrichta
CCCTAAAGGCAGGCATTCTTATCTTAAATCAAAGGGTCGACCTTGTTCAAGAACAGGTTGATATTGCCCTGCAGTTAGCTCGTATTGGATGCCAATGGAGCTACCCTGGGCTCTGCATTACTAATGTGCCTTTTAACAACTACAGCCACGCTGCGGCGCTATCCCGTAACCTTTCCAGCTATCTTACAGGTAATTGGTAAGCTGCTTGGAGAACTACATACACCCATCGTAATCATCAATTCCACCCGAGTAGATACTAAGCTGGTTAAGGGACTCATGGGATGGGTCACCACAATTGCATCTCATGTAAAGGAATGGGCAGGACTTGCGGGTCTTGGGATCTGTCTTGTACTTCTATGCCTCCCTTTTGTCCGGTGCATGTGTAATGCTCGGCAACAGCACAAGAAGAGCAGCCCTCATGGTGTAGCTCTCGAGGCCATGGAGCTGGTCGATCTCCCAAGTGTGGATTGGACTGCTAGGGAAGTAGCCAAAGACGGGTTAGATCCCCTGGGAACGTTACCAACCTA
>NW_007112810.1:0-718 GCF_000164805.1 Carlito syrichta
CGATCCATTGTTCCCGTTTCTCACAGACTGTGGTTTCGGCTTTAAACTTAACACAGTTCAAACTCAGATCACATTTGGGAGACTTATACATGATACAAGCTTCTTTATAAGATTTAAAAATATATTTGTAGAATTAGTATATACATTTAGAGAGCTGTTTCCAGATTTAGATGGTTATCTAGGGTTACCAGAAATGGCCCAGCACGAACTTTGGGCTGGGCCACATTTCTAAGGGCCCAGCATCCATTTTGGGCTGGGTGGCATTCTTTTAATACGGTTCTTTAGTTATAATTAGTGTAAGTTTTTTCTACTTATAATAGAAACTGAACTTATTTTATTCATAGAAAGTATTTTAGAATAGGTCATGCTACGTCAGGGAATTATGCTAGTCCAAGCATGATCAAACATGATACTTTAAGGTTTTATTAGAATACAGCTAACTTTTGAAATTTCATTGTTCCCATTTTCTACTAATTGTGATTTTGACTTTAGCACAATTACAGTTTGTATTTGGGTTTTATTTTGGAAAGTTTATTGCTGATGATCAGCCTTATATATCAGGATTAGGAATTAGAAACTTTTATAGAAATTAAGATAGATACATAGGATTTTAGAATAGCCATTTTGTTAAGAGATCATAATCAATTGTTCCTGGAAATGGCCCAGCATGATCTTTGGACTGGGCAACATTCTTTAGGACTGGTCTGACCCATAATTA
>NW_007112811.1:0-721 GCF_000164805.1 Carlito syrichta
CCAGTTCCCAAAATTGGTCTGCCCTACCTTTACAACCTTCTTTCTCTCCATCCTCTCTGTTTTTGCCATAGCCCAGGTCCTCAGTCATTCTAAGAGGACTGCAAATCCTCTCTCTGACTTTGTACCTGTGCTCTTATCATCCAATCTCCAGACCAGCAGTCTCCAAGTTAAAGTGAAGTGTGCGTCAAGAGACCAAAGTCTGCATATTTAATGATGCTATACCTAAAACTTTTATAAATATATATGGTTGCACTTGTACTGTCTCCATTTGGTCCTCGTTGAGTCTACTTGATCCGTAATCAATTTGCTAAGCAGGTGTTTGTAATTCCTTTCATGCACACACTGAACAAGGAATAGGGATTTTGGAAGGGAGATGGAATGATATGGTTGAGTTTGCTGGCAGATGAGTGATGGAAACATCTGCATATTTGGCTGGATTAAGACATGCAGTCCTGCACTCTCTCTCTTCCCCTCTGAAAGCTGGCAATTTTGTGAGAAAGACTTGTGTAAAGCAGGCTACCCTCGTTTGCAGACTCTAGCATACTTTTCCTGAGAAGAACCATTCCCAGAATCAAACTACCATGGGGCATTCTGATATACAGTTGGATTATAAAGTCAGAATATTTACCATTTTAACAATGGAAATGTAGTGTATTTATTTTATGTGTAAAATTCTGTAGGGTAATTCTTATGCACAGTGAAGTTTGAAACTGCTAAATTA
>NW_007112812.1:0-403 GCF_000164805.1 Carlito syrichta
GATTCTACACGGGATTTTCGGCCATTATTTAAATCCTAATTTACTTACGGCTTACTAAGTCTGAATCAGAAATAATCTATTATGGTTTTGAAAATATGAGTGAACTTAATATGGCCAATGGAACAGAAGAATGTGTTTAATCTGGATTGTCTTGAAAATTCGTAGCACGTGGTTGCTATAGTTACGGTGTCATGTGTTTGTGATGGAGAGTGGTACTTTGTGAAAAATTAGTTTTGTACATTAAGCTACAAATCTGCCAATGGGATGCAAGTCTCTCTCTCACTCTTTCATATATATATATCTTTCTCTGTGTGTGTGTGCATGTAAAGCCTCTGTATGAAAAATTCTGAGGTTGAAAAAGGGTGTCCTGTTTTGATGGTAGCTCAAAGAAACATATCCTTAC
>NW_007112813.1:0-1176 GCF_000164805.1 Carlito syrichta
TCATGATTATCAACCAGACCAATTCCCATGGGTAAACCCATTAGGCTCCCCTCTGGTGCAAGGAACCACAACCTGATAATTATTTTGTACTTTACAGCTAACTTTTTAAATAGTTAAATCAATCCCAGTTACATTATAGATGACATAAATATTGGCTAGGAGTGGATGTGGTGTGAGCTTAGGTGTCTGTAGTCTCTACAGGGTTTAAGCGGCACCATCCTGGGGAAAGAACACTTGGAAACTTTCTGAGGTTGGGGCAAATTGTCACTACTCAGAGACGTTTGAATAACGGAGACAGAACAGGCTCAACCCTCTGCTGAGACATAGTCAGCAGTGAGCCCTTTCTAGGGACAACCTGAGAAAATGTTCCCACCAAGAGCCTACCCTTCTAGGATATCTAGCCCTTTGGAAGTCCTGGCCATTGCCCCATGGCCATCCACACTCCCAGTTCCTCTGTGGATGGAACAGTCTTGGACTTCCTCCCCCTTGCTTCAAAGCAACAGAATTAACTCTCATTTTCCTCAGCACAGTTGTCACTAACTGATATGTTCTTGCATGTGTCTTTTTTTGTATTTTTTATTGTTTAGCTGCCCTTCATGTGTCCCTGTCTCCTGTTGTTCATGCATTTTTATTTGCTGATTATCCACCAGAAATTCATTTTTTTTTTTTTGAGTTGGAGTCTCACTCTGTCACTTGGGGCTGGAAGTGCAGTGGCATGCCCACAGCCACTGCAACTTTGACCTGCTGGGCTCAGGCGATCCTTCCACCTCAGCCTTCCAAGTAACTGGAATCACAGGTACATGCCACCATGCCCAGCTAATTTTTTGATTTATTGTAGAGACGAGGTATCACCAAGTTGCCTGGGTTTGTCTCAAACCCCTGGTCTCAGGCAATCCTCTCGCCTCTGCCTTCCAAAGTGCTAGGATGACAGGCATAAACCAACATGCCTGGCTTACTTGTACAGCTTACACCTCCTCTCCAGTAAAGCTCAGGTCCCCTGACAGAAAAAATCCTGTCTGTGTTTCTCATTGCCACACCTGAGAGCCCACTCCCTCCTGAAGTGTTAGCAGAAGAGACTCTATCTGGAGACACCAGACACACAGTGCTCTTTTGGATTTGTTACAGCTTGTGCCTATGCATCCTCAATAAATAAAGGGCAAAGCCATGAGCCTTTTG
>NW_007112814.1:0-870 GCF_000164805.1 Carlito syrichta
TTCGGTGGCCAGGAGTGGCCACTGCACTCCAATCTGGGTGACAGGGTGAGACTCCAACTCAAAAAATTGAAATTAAAATTAAAAATAAATAAATAAATTGAGGACCAGGTACGGTGGCTCACACCTGTAATCCCAGAATTTGGAAAGCTAAGGCAGTAGGATTGCTTGAACACTGGAGTTGAGACCAACAAAGGCAACATAACAAAACATTATGCCTACAAAAAATAAATAAATTTAGCTGGACATGGTGGCACTGGACTGTAGTCCCATCGACTTAGGGGACTGAGGCAGAAGGATCACCTGAGCCCAAAATATTAAGGCTTTAGTGAGCCATGATCATACCACTGCACTTGCCTGGGTAACAGAGTGACATTTTTTTACCCAAATAAATTAATTAATTAATAAAATTGAAGAAAGCATAAAAACTGAAAAGGTATCTCATGTTCACAGATTGTAATAATTTATATTGTTGAAATGACCATACTACCCAAAGCAATCAACAGATTTAATGTAATTCTGTCAAATTACTAATTCCATTTTTCACAGAAATTAAAACTCATCTTATTTGTATGGACTACAAAATATCTCAAATAGCCAAAACAATTTTGAGAAAACTCCAAGATGGATATAATATGGTATCACACTACCTGATTTCAAACTATATTACAAATCTACAGTAATCAAAACAGCTTGGTACTGGCATAAAAACATACATCTGCAACAACAAAACAGAATAAAAAATTGAAATATGTACCCATATATATAAGAAAGTGATTGCCAACAAATGTGTTAAGAACACACATTGAGAAAAGAATAATCATCAATACATGGTGCCTTAAAAACTAAATATTCATGCATAAAATGAAAACA
>NW_007112815.1:0-431 GCF_000164805.1 Carlito syrichta
TTCATGAATGTTGGTGCACCTATGTTGGGTGCATATATGTTTAGGATAGATATTTCTTGTTGATGGAGTGAACCTTTTATCATTATATAGTGGCCCTCTGTATCTTTTTTAATTTTTGATAGCTTAAATGGTATTTTGTCTGAAATTAGGATCGCGACTCCTCCTTTCTTTTGTGTTCCATTCGCCTGAAAATTTGTTTCCCATCCTCTTGAGTCTGTGTATGTCCTTTCTAGTGAGATGGGTCTCTTGAAGGCAGTATATTGTTGCCTGGTGATATTTTATCCATTTTTTCATTCTATGTCTTTTCAGTGATGCGTTTAGTCCATTCACATTCAGACTAATTATTGAAATGTGAGAGTTCATCCCTATCATGGAGTTCTTATTGAGTTATTGTTCTTCCACTTGGTTTTTTCTTTTTTTTTTTTTTTTTG
>NW_007112816.1:0-782 GCF_000164805.1 Carlito syrichta
CAAAACCAAAATTTGAAATTCAAATTTGCAAAGGATAAATTATATTCAGATGAAACAAAATGCAGTAATATATATAAAAATTGTTGTACTCTGTGCCAGGTAACAACAGTTGTTTCAATCTACCCTGTACAAATGTGGAAATGGGGGGAATCTAAGTTAAGGAAAATCAAAACATCCTAGATAGATGCTTCGTCTTCTTTCTGACCAGTCTTCTTCCTCTCATGTATTTAAAACCCTTTTCCCTTTTTGTAAAATTATGTACTCAAAAGTGAACAATTTAAAAGTGAATTCAACAGTGAACAAACATAGTTTAGCAGATTAGTGCTCTACAACACTACATTGAAGGAGCTTATAAAATGTGCCTTTTTGTGTGGAAGAGAGAGGCTCAAATGTAGAAGTCACAAACCCACTGTCTTATGCAGTGGGCTATGACTTGGCTAGGAGGATGTGGATAGACTTAAGGGTTACCATTTCAGCATCTCTTTCATCAGGATTCCTTGTTGTTGATGGTGATTTTATTCCTTGCCTTTTTGCTTGGTATTGGCACCAGGAACGCATCTCCAACCTTCTTTTGTAATGTTTAGTAGCCTTAACAAATCCTCCTTGCTCCTGTGGAAACCTTCCTCATCTTGCTATTCAGAGAACTGGAACCATTTGGTGGGACTGTTTCCTCAAAGTATCCAGCTCAATTTTGGTTAAAAAAAGAGAAAAATAGTAGTAAATTGAAAAAAAGGGCACACATGACAAGGTATATTCTTATAAAATCAAGTCTGCACCAATTC
>NW_007112817.1:0-749 GCF_000164805.1 Carlito syrichta
CGAGGACCTACAACTGAACACTGAGAGATGGACAAGTGCCCTGAGAGACTGCAAATTCAGCCACACCTCTCTCCCCAGGTCACACTCAATACCCACAAAACCAAACACTCTCTGCCCTCCTTACCACCCCCCCGAAGAGTCAGTTAAGGGCTTCTTCTCACATTTCCAATGTGATGAAGGGTGCCACCATTCATTCTACACTCAAGTTGAAACCACCTGTTATCCTTCAACATGCCAGGTTCCTTCATGTGCCACTTCAACTCCCCAATGTGTCCATTTTACCCCTAGGCATTTCTCCATGCTGCTTACTCCTTCCAATCACTATCAGGAACCCCTAACCAAACACCCCAATGGCCTGGATAACCACCACTTCCTCTCTCTGAACTCTCCACATCCATTTTTGTCTGTCCAGTCAGTTATACACTCAATCATATCAACACCAGCAGTGAGCTCTCTGATGACTTCCCAGAGATCTGGAGATGAAGACCCAACCAAGTCCTTCCCAAGGTGTGAGAGATCCTACAGGGTCTGGACTCTCACCTTTCTCTGGGTTCCAGCTGCCCTGGCCTCTGCCAGTTCCTGGAGTATGCTCTACTTCTACCTGCCATCATATACCAACTCTCTCTGCAGCCCTCAGCTCCAAAGTTCTTTCCTCCAAGAAGCCTTTCCTGACTTCCCTAACCAGGACAAATTCAATCCTATCTTTCATTCCCTGAGTACTATACCCTTTCCTTCAGAGCAACTTAATA
>NW_007112818.1:0-704 GCF_000164805.1 Carlito syrichta
CTAAAGAATACTGTGATGGAAATGAATAACAGACTAATAAGCATGGAAAGCAGAATCAGCCAAGCTGAAGAAAGAATCTCAGAGCTCGAAGACCAAAACACAGAATTAACCCAAACTGTCAAAAGCATAGAAAGGAAGCTCAAAAAGACAGAACAAAACCTGCAACATATGAATGATTATTTCACAAGACCAAACCTAAGAGTAATTGGGCTTCCTGAGGTAGAGAGAGAAACAGAAGCCACACTGGAACAAACATTTCATGAAATCATTCAAGAAAACTTCCCTCATCTCATCAAGGATGAAAAAATTCAAACACAAGAGATTCAGAGAACCCCTGCAAGACAACAAATGAGAAGACCAACTCCCAAACACATAATAATTTGCCTATACAAAGTAGCTATAAAAGAAAAAATCCTAAAGGCAGCAAGAGAAAAAGGCCAGACTACCTACCAGGGAAGACCAATTAGAATAGCAGCAGATTTATCCACAGAAATCCTTCAGGCTAGGAGAGCCTGGAGCCCTGTCTTCAAAGTTCTAAAAGATAAACAATTTTAACCAAGAATAACCTACCCAGCCAAACTAAGCTTCATTAGTGAGGGAGAATTGAAATCTTTTCCAGATATCCAATCCCTAAGATCCTACGCTGCCACCAGACCACCTCTACAGAACACTTAGAAGTACTGAACACAGAAAAAAAAGAAAAA
>NW_007112819.1:0-686 GCF_000164805.1 Carlito syrichta
AGTGTCCCCTTTTGTGCTTTAATAGAAGCACATGAAATGAAAGCGTCTTCAGATGGAATATCTCACCCAGGAGAAAGTGTTTCCGCTGCTTGCCTGACCCCTAAGAGACAATATATTGCATTCATCCATCTTCTCTCTGTCTCTCTGTCTCTGTTTCTCTCTCTCTCTCTTTGTCTCTGTGTGTCTCTCTCCATCTCTCTTACTCTAGTATCTGTCTCTGTTTCTAATTGTCTCCTACTCTGTCTCTATCTCTCTTTCTGTCCTTCTCCCTATCTGTCTCTATCTCTCTGTCTCTGTCCCTCTCTCTCTCTCTCTTTGTCTCTCTGTCTCTCTTGTAACTGTCTCTCTCTGTCTCTGTCTCTATGCCACACTCTCTCTGTCTAGCTCGCTGTCTCTGCCATTATCTGTCTCCATCTCTCTTTGTTTCTGTCTCTCTGTCTCTGTCACTGTCTGTCTCTGCCTTTCTCTCTGTCTCTGTTCCTCCCTCTCTGTCCCTTAGTCTCTGACACTCTCTGTCTCTGTAACTGTCTCTGTCTCTCTTTGTCTCTTTCTCTCGGTCTATCTCTCTCTGTCTCTGTCTCTCTGTCACTCTCTCTCTCTGTCTAGCTCTCTATCATTGTCCTCTCTGTCTCTCTGTCTCTATCTCTCTTTATCTCTGTCTCACTGTCCCTCTCTCTTTGTCTCTG
>NW_007112820.1:0-797 GCF_000164805.1 Carlito syrichta
AAATAACTTACAGTTGTCCTGCAAATTGGATATTTTGGGTCAGTCTGGACTTTGATAAACTGAATTTGCTTGAGGTGCTACTTACCAAGCTAATCACATATTTAACTAATGTGTAGTTGATAGTTTTCTAAATGTTCATATGAACACAAAAACACTGCATTTGAGAACACTGACACTTTAAACTTCACCTTTGGTTTATAGAACATGTTTGTATAAATTATTTCATTTATTCCATACCACACCCCTTTGATATGGATGTGGCAAGTATCATTAAGTCCTTGTAATACAGTGACTCTATAAGTGACTCTTCTTTGGCCACAGGAACTCACAAATGGCAAAGAAGAGCCCAACTCTCTTGATCCAATTTCCGACTATTCTCCAATGAATTCCTTTTTCCTTAGTGTGAGCCTCCAAAAATAAAGTCTACCCTGGAATACATGTGTTTCATTGCACCTAATAGTGTCCTAGGGGCCTTAGTCAAGTACTATATTTACATTAATCTGGTATAAGAGACATCTATTTCAACCTGGGATGTATACAAACTTACCACAATCCCTGCTTCTTACTCTTCTTAGTAGAAAATAATGGAGCCACAATAATATTTATTATACAATAATAATTAAAATGCTATCAAATATCATTTCTTGTGTAATCAGGCACTGTTCATAGCATGCATTACCACTCTCAAAATAAGAAAATTAAGAACTAGAGGACTTAATTTGTCCTGAATCAAGTGAAAGTGTCAGGATTGAGATGCAAACCAGAGGCTTTTCTGATGCCAGAATGCTGCTTTATTT
>NW_007112821.1:0-819 GCF_000164805.1 Carlito syrichta
TGCTATTTTAGGTTTTATGAAAATTGAAATCAGTTGCTATTTTAAAATATTTAAGTATGGTCCCTGGACCATAATAAGCATGATATCCTGCTTTAAAAAGGTAATATTATAAATTACAGAAATGAGTGATCACTTCCTTGCTTTCACTTATTTCTGGTTTTAAAGTAGAAAAATTTACAAAACTATAGTTTTAAAAACCATGGCAATCTCTATTCTATAACTATTATAATTTCCAAATTAAACAAATTTCTGATTTAATGTTAAATTTTGATTTTAAAATGTATTCTACTTTAGTTTCTACGGGAATGATCTATCAAGATTCATAAACAATTTTATGTTAACATACGTTTTTATTCTGACATGACTATTGAATTTGACCTATGAATTATTTCTATGCATATTTTAATATTATTCCTTTTGTTTTAGAGTGCTAGACTGTATCCAGGAAAACCTGTTTAGATCCGAAATAACATTATTTCTAACTTCAAAAAAAAATTAGCTTCCATTTAAAAAATGTAATCAGAATTTAAATGAAAACCCTAAGTTAGAATTCAGTTCCATTCTTTAACTAGCTGAAAGAAATCTTAGGGAAAAAATTGTACCAAATTGCTGGTAATTTGCATTAAAGAGGGTGAAACTGAATTTTTTGTTTAAGTCAGTAGACATGACGGTGTTTCATTAAAGTTAAACAGTGGGCCGTCGTCGAGCAGAGCTGCCCTCGGAATGGGATCCCAGATCATCCGGCGCGCATTGATCAGATACCGCAACCCGGCCGGGAACACAGCGGGAAGATGAAGGCCCAGCGTGGGGTGTCGCTGC
>NW_007112822.1:0-914 GCF_000164805.1 Carlito syrichta
TCAATATTATATTTTTGTGATATATTCATCTTTAGTTTTGCATGGCAGGTGTCAGCACACTTTTCCTGAAAATATCTGAATAGCATAGCAAAGGGCCACATACTGTATGCTGTACAGGCCACACAGTCTTTGTGACATCTAAACTCTCTGCTTATAGTGTGGAAGCACACAGATAATATATAAGTGAATGGAGGTGGTTGTATTCCAATAAAACTTTATTTGTAAAAACAGGTAGTGGATCTGATTTGGCCCACCTGTCACATAGTGACCCAACCCTGCAATATAATATTTCACTGAAGAAATATGCTACAATTAATTTTTTCAGTTTTATAATATGATGATTCATTTTTGTTGTCAACTTGACAGGATTAAGAAATATGCAGATAGCCGGCAAAGTATTATTTCTGGGTATGTCTGTGAGGGTGTTTTCAGAAGAGACTAGCCTTTGAATCAGTGGAATAAGTAAGGAAGATTTGCCCTCAGTGTAGCCAGGCTCTATTCAATCTGCTGAGGGCCCAGAAAGGAAAATTCATGCGCTCTCTCTTTTCTGGGTTTGGGATGCCCTTCTTCTGCCCTTGGATATCAGAACTCCAGGTTTTCTGGCCTTTGGTCTCTAGAACATGCATCAGCTACCTACTCCCACACTTCCCGCTGGATTTCCAGGACAACAGCCTCTTACTGAGAATCATACCGTCAGCTCCCCCAGTTCTGAGGCCTTCAAATTTGTACGGAGCCATGCTGTGAGCTTCCTTGTTTCTTCAGCTTACAGATGGTGTGTTGTGTGACTTCTAAATCTCCATTAACTGTGTGAGCCAATTCTCATAATGAATCCCCTGTTGTGTATTTATGTTGATGTCGATCTATATCTATATTATCTATCTATATCAATATCTATACCTATATCTATGTATGTC
>NW_007112823.1:0-735 GCF_000164805.1 Carlito syrichta
CTTCATGGAAGCATTGGGACACTGCATTGGATGCCCAGAGAGGATGACTTCAAAACCCAAGGGCAGAAGATAGGAGGCTCCCTGCAGTGAAAGAGACTCAGCTTCACAAGGTAACTTCTAGGAAAGAAAAATCACAGCACAAACAACGTCTCATTAGCCTCACCCGAGAATAGTGAGTGGCAGAGACAACTATAAAGAGATAAAAATGAAATGTCTTGCAGAAGATCTGATACATGCAGAGCTTGTGTCTTGGCTTGTGATTTGGAGGCCCATCCAATTAATGCCAGGAAGCTTTGCTACACAAGGCAGCAGTGACACACCTGCACCAGGTCAAGGTCTGCCAGGGCCCTAATGACACAAGTGTCCACTCACTACAGAGGCACTCTGGGGGAAGAGTCCACCAAGAATGGAATGAGAGCAGAAGCCTCAAAGGAAAAGGTTTTCAGAGCTTACAAACCAAAGAATGGCCAGGTGAGCCGAGATAGATGTGATGCTTTGAAGGTTTCCAACATGTGAAAACCAGAAAGGTAAAGCCATTGTCTTGAAGTTGCTAACACAATGTGCAGAGATCCCCAAAAGATCCTAAGATGTAAGAGCAGGTGAATCTCACTTAAATCCTGGCAGAATTCATCAAAGAGTTAATACAAAGCAACAGTGCCGCACTTGGCTTTTTATTCCTAAAGTGATCATCATCCACAGCTGCAATTGAAAATCACATGTGCAAAACAAAACATA
>NW_007112824.1:0-782 GCF_000164805.1 Carlito syrichta
GTGTATTATTGCCCCCAGCTGATTTTTAAAAATTTCTTGTGGAGACAGGGTCTTGCTATGTTATCCAGGCTGGTCTTGAACTCCTAGGTTCAAGTGATCCTGGCCTCAGCCTTCCGAATAGCTGAAAATACAGGTGCATGTTATCACACCTGGCTAATTTTTTAATTTATTGTACAAAGGGGGGTCTTGCTATGTTGTCCAGGTTGGTCTTGAGCTCCTGGCCGCAAGTCATCCTCCCACCTTGACCTCCCAAAGTGCTGGGATGGCAGGTGTGAGCCACTGCTCCCCTCAATAGTTTGTATAGAGCTTAATCTCCGGCACTTTCCTGGATGTCAATGAGTGGGCTGGCAGTTCCTACCCTCTAATCGCTTGGTCATTCTGGCGACCAGCCCCACCCACCCCAAGGCTGTCCAAAGGCCTCACCCCAGCACACCCCGTGAGCACAAACTTAGGGAGGGGAAATCAGTAGGGGCTCACCCCTATATTAGGAAACTCCAAGGGTGTTAGGATCTCTGTGCCAGAAACAAGGAACAAGTCCTTTATTTGTTTTATTATTCTTACAAAGGAAGTCCACATTGTAGCCTGTGGGTCCACATTTCAGTGCAAGTCCACATGGCAGCATGTCGGTTTATGGCAGAAGCATTTTCTATCATGGGTCAGACCATGTTTTATCCACCTGTTCACCTGTGGCATGACATGTCTCCCGCTGTGAGCTGTTGTGAGCAGCACTGCCGTGGAAGGCTGGTGCCCGTGTTCCTGAACGTTCATTATTTCTCTTCTGA
>NW_007112825.1:0-786 GCF_000164805.1 Carlito syrichta
CGGTTTTAATAATCAAGTGGATGGGATAACCTATTCTGTGGAAACCTCTTAGCCTCTTTCTCCAACCACCCCTGTCATTGCCTGATGGCCTCATGGACAAAGTTGATGGAGGTCACACCTGGGCTTAGCAATATGGATTTCCCTTCACCAAGACTGGCCTTGGTATGGTCACCACTGAACATCCAGGCTTCCAGCAGCAGAGACCCACACTGGTCACAATCCAGCATCACTTCCTAGGGTGATAAGCCAGCCACTTACTGGCAAGTTGCTCACATTAGACGACTTTCACAATGAAAGGAAGGGTGTTTTGTCTCTGTACCCTGGATATGGATTTGCCCTCCTTGCGTGCAATGTTTTTGCCTCAACTACCATCCGTGGACTTACAGAAATCCTTATCCACAGTATTCAACACAGCATTACTTCTGATCAAGGAACTCACGTCAGAACCAAAGAGGTGCAGGGATGGGCTCAAGCTCCCAAAGTGCACTGGTTTTACCATGTGCCACATCATCCAGAGGCAGCTGGCTTGATAAAATGGTGAAGTGGCCTTTGGAAGGCTCAGTTACAGCACCAGCGGGGTGATGATACCTTACAGGCCGGGGGCATGGTTCTCCAGGAGGCTTTATCTTCTTGGAATCAGTGTTCAGCACGGTATTCTTTCTCCAATAGTCCAGGAATCAAGAGGTGGAAATGAGAGTGACACCACTCATCATTGCTTCTTTCGCCTAACTTTATTCTCTTCTGGTATAGAGGTATTAATTCTAAATGGACTGGTCCCATTAAACC
>NW_007112826.1:0-720 GCF_000164805.1 Carlito syrichta
CGGGACTGAGCAATCCTTAGGCTTCAAGTGCTTGTGTACAGTGCTCTGACAAATACCGTAGACATGGTGGATTTCATTACCAAGAAGTGAAGCAAACCATGTGGTCACACCTATTCATAAACTTCTCCAGGGATAAGTGACCATTCAACAATCCACTAACCAAGGTAGTCTTTTTTATTTTGTAATGCAGTATTTATTGAGAGGACAGAGAAGCACCCAAACTGGACGGGGACACTAGGAGTTGCCCACGTGGTACTCTTATTATTATGGTAACCGTATCCTGTTGGAGCTTGGTTATAGCACAACCACATACTATTTTAGCCTTTCTTTAGTTTAGACACTTTGGATGTTTTCAGTATTACATAACAGCCTTTGAGCCTTTTTCTTAACAGGATTTGAACATCGCTTTAGCTAAGATCATCACCAATTTTCCAGAATTTTCAATTATCTAGATTTTTATACTAATAAGGAGCCCAAATACTTAGTACTTTGTAAATCTCCATGTTATTTTGGTTTATGTATATTGGGCCCCATATTCTCTTTCTTCTGTGTGCCTGATTTTAAATGCCTGATGATTAAAAGTATCTGATTAATTGGATACTTTGTTGCAGAATACAGCATTATGTCTTAGTAGAGAAAATACAATGGAATTCAATGTAAATACTCTTTTACAATATAAATGGGTTGAAATATAAAGGGAATGTGACTTTATATTTCCTT
>NW_007112827.1:0-567 GCF_000164805.1 Carlito syrichta
TTTGAGATGTATTGCTGAATTCGGTTTGCTAGGATCTTGTTGATAATTTTAGCATCTGTGTTCATCAAAGATATTGACCTGTAGTTCTCTTTCTTTGTTGCATCTTTACCTGGCTTGGGTATCAATGTGATGTTTGCTTCGTAAAATGATTTGGGGAGAGTTCCATCTTTTTCAATCGCCTGGAATACCTTCAGTAGGATTGGTATCAGCTCCTCCTTAAATGTCTTGTAGAATTCTGCTGGAAAGTCATCTGGACCAGGGCTTTTTTTTTGTAGGAAGTTTTCTTATTACGTAGTCGATTTCCTTGATTGTTATTGGTCTATTTAGGGTCTCAATTTATTCTTGTTCCTATCTAGGTAGGTTGTGTGATGTCAGAAAGTCCTCCATTTCCTTAAGGTTTTCAAGTTTGTTTCCATACAAGTGTATGTAGTAGACTCTAATGATCTTTTGTATTTCTTTCAGGGTCAGATGTGACTTCATCTTTTGTGTTTCTGATTGTGCTTATTTGGTTTTTTTCTCGTTTTTTTCTTGGTCAGTCTAGCTAGGGGACCATCGATCTTGTTTAAT
>NW_007112828.1:0-724 GCF_000164805.1 Carlito syrichta
CCTTGTACCTAACTAATTTAAAAAGAATTTGTGGAGATGGTGTCTTGCCATGTTGCCCAATCTGGTCTTGAACTCTTGGGCTCAAGGAGTCCTCCTGCCTCAGCCTCCTGAGTAGCTGGGACTACAGGTGTGTATTATTGCTCCCAGCTGATTTTTAAAAATTTCTTGTGGAGACAGGGTCTTGCTATGTTATCCAGGCTGGTCTTGAACTCCTAGGTTCAAGTGATCCTGGCCTCAGCCTTCCGAATAGCTGAAACTACAGGTGCATGTTATCACACCTGGCTAATTTTTTAATTTATTGTAGAAAGGGGGGTCTTGCTATGTTGTCCAGGATGGTCTTGAGCTCCTGGCCTCAAGTCATCCTCCAACCTTGGCCTCCCAAAGTGCTGGGATGGCAGGTGTGAGCCACTGCTCCCCTTAATAGTTTGTATAGAGCTTAATCTCCGGCACTTTCCTGGATGGCAATGAGTGGGCTGGCAGTTCCTACCCTCTAATTGCTTGGTCATTCTGGCAACCAGCCCCACCCACCCCAAGGCTGTCCAAAGGCCTCACCCCAGCACACCCCGTGAGCACAAATGTGAGCACAAACTTAGGGAAGGAAATCAGTAGGGGCTCACTCCTATATTAGAAAACTCCAAGGTGTTAGGATCTCTGTGCCAGAAACAAGGACAAGTCCTTTATTTGTTTTATTATTCTACAAAGGAAGTCCACATTGCAGCCCGTG
>NW_007112829.1:0-744 GCF_000164805.1 Carlito syrichta
CGCTGCAGGTTCAAGATCAGCCCAGGCAACTTGGTGAGACCTCATCTCTATGAAAAATCAAAACATTAGCCAGGCATGGTAGTGTATGCCTGTAGTTCTGCCACTTGGATGTCTGAGGCAGAAGGATCATGGGAGCCCAGAGGGTCAAAGCTGGGATGGTCATGAGTGTGCCACTGCACTCCTGCCTGGGCGACAGAGTGAGAATCCATCTCAAAAAAAAAAAAAAAAAAACACACACACACAGTCCTTCTCATTCCCTGTTGTCTGACACTTCTCTCACTCATATATTCACATGTTTTTCCCACACCCTACAGGCATTCTGCTTAGGTGATCCCAGCACAATGAGATGTTGCCTTAAAACTCAAGTCAAGTCTACCCACCAGGATCAAAATGAAAGAGCAATGGGATTTTGTGTAATGAGCCAATAATATCACATGGATAACATCAAGGAATGTGCAAATTAGTACAAGAAGTAGATGTATAGGCAAGCAGTATTGTTACAGGAATAAGTGTACAAAAGAGATATGTGTAAAGTATTGAAGTACCACAAAGAAAAGTGTGGGCAACTCTATTTGGGGAGTTTTAGAAAATAACAGAAAGCAAGATGCTTAAGCTGGATCTTGAAAGATGAGTTGGGAGCCAGGCTCGGTGGCTCAGCCTGTAATCCCAGTGCTTTGGGAGGCTGAGTGAGTGAATTGCCTGACCCGCGGGTTCAAGACCCATCTGGGCAACTTGGCAGACCTC
>NW_007112830.1:0-1133 GCF_000164805.1 Carlito syrichta
ATTCTCTCCCCTCAGCCTGCTGGGTGCAGGGATTACAGGCTTGAACACCTGCACCCAGCTCTCTAGTTAATATTCTAATTACTTACCTTTTTTCTTGGGAAAGCAGGATTTATTGAGAGGATAGAAAGGCTTCTACAGTGGGAGGGGAACTCAGGGAGTTCCCCTTCATATCTTATCTTACCCTTTTCTTATACCCTACTGAACCACTTCCTTCATTCGAACTGTTACTTGCTGTTCTCTACATCTTGAAATTTCTTTCATCAGATATTTTTATGACTAGCCCTCATACTCATCCAAGTTTTTGGTGACAAGTTATTTTTTCAATGACATCTATTGTGAAACTCTATATTTAAGATTAAAACCACTGACCACTACTCTGAACTTTGTTCCCCTTTACTTGATTATACTTGGTATCTTTATTTATAGCAATAAACACTATGTATTGTAATTTATTGAATTCTATGTTTAATAGGTATGTAAGCTTCATCTCTTTGACTATAATCAACATTAAGTAAATTGAATAATATTCTTATTGATTTTACTTATTTTTTAATGTTTCTCCCCCTAAATAAGGTTTTACAAGCAGCAATTTTGTGCCTTTATATATTATCATATACTTATATTTTTATAGAGAGTCTGTCTTCTTTTTTGATTATTGAATTTTCCCAAGTAAAATAGTCCAAAAATTAAATATCAAGTTTGTCCTTGTATTTTTAAGGCACATGCAGTTAACTGCCAGATCATTTGTTTAATACCAGATATCATTTATACAGTGTAAAATATTTTGAAACATTTTTATGCATTAATTTAAATTCCAACTAATATGAATGTCTATTTCTCATTTATAAATCGTAGTAACTAAAATTCTAGTTGTTTACTAAAATTCTCAAATGTTCCTTTTTAAATTCAGTGTGTCACTTATGATCAGAATGTGGCCATCATTTCATTTTCTAAGGTAACTCAATAGCTTCTAAATATTAATGAATTTTCCTTTGGCATAATGACTGCTTATAATTAATGCTATTAATTTACTTTACTATTTATGTTCTTTTTCACCTTCCCATTCAAATTGGAATTTTCTATGATGCCTGAGCACCTATATAATTTTTTTAAAGTAACTGATCTCCTATTTT
>NW_007112831.1:0-789 GCF_000164805.1 Carlito syrichta
CTACTCATCACCACATGGAACATATTCTAAGATCGACCACATACTCGGCCATAAATCAAGCATAAGCAAATTTAAAAGGACCGAAATTCTACCAAACACCTTCTCGGACCACAGTGGAATAAAAATAAACATTGACACCAACAAAGTCCCCCCAAAACCCACAAAGACATGGACACTAAACAGCATGATGCTAAACAACTCCTGGGTCAATGATGAAATCAAAACAGTGATCAAAAGATACCTGGAAACAAATGAAAATGAAGAAACATCTTACCAAAATCTCTGGGATGCCCTGAAAGCTGTAGTAAGAGGGGAATTTATATCCCTACAAACACACATGAAGAAAATGGAAGGAACAGAAATTGACAACCTAACAAGCCACCTAAAGAAGCTGGAAAAGCAAGACCACAAAAACCCTAATTTCAGCAGAAGAATCCAGATCACCAAAATAAAAGCCCAAATCCAGGACATAGAAGACAAAAAGATAATACAAAAAATCAATGAAACAAAAAGCTGGTTCTTCGAAAGGGTAAACAAGATTGATGGTCCCCTAGCTAGACTGACCAAGAAAAAACGAGAAAAAAACCAAATAAGCATAATCAGAAACACAAAAGATGAAGTCACATCTGACCCTGAAGAAATACAAAAGATCATTAGAGACTACTACGTACACTTGTATGGAAACAAACTTGAAAACCATAAGGAGATGGAGGACTTTCTGACATCACACATCCTACCTAGGTTGGACAGAAGAAATGAGACCCTAAATAGACCATAACATCAAAGAAA
>NW_007112832.1:0-728 GCF_000164805.1 Carlito syrichta
CCTCAAGCCTGGCCCAAATAGACTCTCTATTTATATTAATTTTGTCTCAGCTTCTTCCTTTTAGGTTGACAAGTCTGCTGACCCCTGCTATAAACAGAATAAAGAAGAACACATTCCTTCTCAGTCAGCACAGGCAGGCAGCTGTATCAGGCAACATTGATTTATTTTTCGGTGTCCTTATATTGACATATGGTTTAAAGAAACATTAAGCCATATAAAATAATCTCTATTTAGATTTGCAAATTTCTTAGTATCACATTCTTAAAAACCTGAAACAAATATCACAGAGATCAAGAAGTTTTTCCATTTTGAAACTTTACCTTTCTACATCTGGAAGGGTGCAGATTTCAGTGGCAGGGAAAAGAAATGTATACTGTCTCCATCATAGGGGCAGGACAAGGCATCATTTTGAGCTTAGAAATCAAGCCAACGAGAAACTACACATTTTTCTTTCTTCCAGAGAGTTGATATCAGAGTCCAGGTTGCTCTGGATTGGTGAAGAAAACTCTGTGCTATTGACCAGAGACCTCCACACAGTGCACAAAGGAACCAGTGCAAAACCTGGCAATTGACAATTTCAAAACCTGGAGGGCTTTTGGGGTCCAGCCTCTTTTGCCAGGTCATGAGATCTCCTGAAGGAGAGACGGATAGGTGAAGACAGACACAATATTCCCGGATACCTGCTTCCTGAACAGATGACATCCTTTTTTAGTTAGCAGAAAGCTTTT
>NW_007112833.1:0-591 GCF_000164805.1 Carlito syrichta
CCAGGATCAGTGGCTCAGGCTGTAATCCCGCACCTTGGGAGGTTGAGGTGAGTGGATTGCCTGAGTCCACGATTTCGAGACCTGCCTGGGCAACTTGGTGAGACATCATCTCTACAATAAATAAAAAAATTAGCCAGGTGTGGTAGCACGCACCTGTAGTTCCAGTTACTTGGAAGGCTGAGGCAGAGGATCACCGGAGCCCAGCAGGTCCAGGCTGCGGTGGCCGGGAGCAGCCACTACACTCCAGTCTGGGCGACAGAGTGAGACTCCAACTAAAAAAAAAAAAAAATACAACTTATAAAACTCCTAGCCCCCGCCTTTGGGAGGCTGAAGTGAATGGATTGCCTGAGCCCGTGGGTTCAAGACCCACCTGGGCAGCGAGACCTCATCTCTACAATAAATCAGAAGATCAGCCAGGCATATGCCTGTAATTCCAGCTACTTGCGCATGCTTGTAATTCCAGCTACTTGGAAGCCTGAGGCTAGAGGATCGCCGGAGCCCAGCATGTCGAGGCTGTGTGACGGGGAGTGACCACTGCACTCCTGTCTGGACAAGAGATGGAGACTCCAACTCAAAAAAAAATTACAAATA
>NW_007112834.1:0-763 GCF_000164805.1 Carlito syrichta
TCAGATATTTGCCACTGTTAATCTCATCCCCCTCCCCCCCCATAGTTTCCCAGTACCGTAAGTCATTTTCTTATAGTATTACATTGGATGTTCAAGGTCCATTATATGAGTAAGAACATGCGATACTCGAATGTTTGTTTCTGTGAGAGGTCACTCAGTATTATAGACTCAAGTTCCATTCAGGTTGCTGCGAAGTTCATGATTTTGTTCTTTTTTATGGCTGCGTAGTATTGCATCGTGTATATGTACCACATTTTTTAAATCCAGTCCTCTTTTGATGGGCAGCATGGTTGTTTCCAGGTTCTTGCTATTGTGAACAACGCTGCGATAAACATACGTGTGCAGGTATCTATTTTATAGAGTTATTTAGTTATATAGTTCTTCAGGGTATATTCCCAGTAGGGGGATTGCGGGGTCATATGGAAGGTCGATTTTTAGAGCTTTTAGGAATTGCCACACTGCTTTCCACAGAGGTTGCACTAGTTTACACTCCCACCAACAGTGTAGAAGTGTTCCCTTTTCGCCACACCCTCTCCAGCAGCTGTTATTTTTTTGAGTTGTTGATAATTGCCATTCTGACTGGAGTTAGGTGGTATCTTAGTGTGGTTTTGATTTGCATCTCCCTGATGATTAGTGAGGTTGAGCATTTCTTCATGTGTTTGTTGGCTGCTCGGATGTCTTCTTTTGTGAAGTGTCTGTTCATATCTTTTGCCCATTTTATAATGGGGTTGTTTGTTTTCTTCTTATCAGTATGTTTCAGTTC
>NW_007112835.1:0-765 GCF_000164805.1 Carlito syrichta
GATTACTGAAGGTTTTAAGTAAATTAAAGTGAGATAAATCGTATTGTATTAACAATCAAGTAGGGGTTTATTAATTAAAATATATCTGTGTGAATCTTTTCCACATTGTAAATACTTTTACATAATACATTACATTCTAAATAAACTCTTAGGGCTTCTGTAAAGTAAAACTGAATGGTATTGGTAGCTACTAAAATAGAAAAGGAATCATAATTCTTAATATACTGGTTACCTTGTCTTTTGTCTTTGCATTTTACAAATAAGTATAATTTTTCAGGAGTGACAAGTGGAGATGCAAGAATGTGTTGGTAACATTTTTGAGGTTTTCTCACTGTGCTGGTGGCACTATGATTTTAGGCTATAATCAGGTATCCTTAGCATTTGAGAAAACATTGACTTGTGACTTGAGGTCACCCCAAAGGTGCACATGAGCATAAATTGTGACAATGTTTACTGGCTCACTAACCTGGCTTATATTGTTTTACAAATGGAGTTTTATCTTTCATCACTAAAATTTCAGTTGATTTGATTCAATTGTTTGCTGTGATCTACACAAAGCATCATATCCTTATGTCTGTGTCTCCTCAGCTCTTCTTTCAAATATGGAACCTAGATTTCAATTTTGTAATTTGAAAGGTAAAAAATGATTGTAGTGATCTCTATGCCTATTTGGAAAGAAAATTAGTTTCAAGTTGGATAAAAATGTATTTGAAATAGTGTATAAGGTGAACTTAGACCTAGTGTTTAGGTTGTTAATTTATTACT
>NW_007112836.1:0-1222 GCF_000164805.1 Carlito syrichta
TTCTTTTTCTCTGTATCATCATCAGCATCTGCTATTGCTTGTTTCATTAATGATAGCCATTCTTACTAGAGTTAGGTGATATCTCCTTTTTTAAAAATTTATGATGTGTATTTTTTATTTTTAAATTTTGAGTTGCAATTATGGGTTAGGTGTACAAATATACATTGTGCAGGTTCCCATGTTGATGAGATGTGCCCCCACCTCCCCATGTAGAGAGAGACCCCACCTCCCTGGTGCTCCCTGCTGCCACCCCTCCCCGTAGTTTCCCACCACTGTCAATCCTTCTCTTATAGTATTATGGTAGTTGTGCAAGGTCCACTTTTGAGTGAGAACATGTGATACTCAGAACTCTGTTTCTGTGATAAATCACTCAGTATTATAAACTCTAATTCCAGACAGGTTGCTGCAGAATTCATGATTATATTCTTCTTTATGGTTGCATAATATTCCATTGTGTATATGTACCACTTTTTTTTTTTTGGAGTTGGAGTCTCACTCAGTCACCCAGACTGGAGTGCAGTGGTCGCTCCCAGCCACTGCAGCCTCGACCTGCTGGACTCCGGTGATCCTTCCACCTCCACCTTCCAAGTAGCTGGAACTACAAGCTCGTGCTACCACACCCTGCTGATTTTTTTATTTATTGTAGAGATTTGGTCTCGCTTGCCCGGGCGGGTCTCGAACCTGCGGGCTCAGGTAATCCACTCACCTCAGCCTTCCAAGGTGCTGGATTACAGGCTGAGCCACCGAGCCTGGCTGAACCACATTTTTTTAAACCAATCCTCTTTTGATGGGCAGTACAGTTGGATTCGTGTTCTTGCTATTGTGAACAATGCTCCAAATAAACATATGTGCTTAGGTATCTTTTTGTTATAGAGTGATCTAAGTTATTCCAGGTATTTTCCCAGGTCTGGGATTTCAGGATCATATACAAGGTTGATTTTTAGAACTTTTAGAAATTACCACACTGATTTCCACAGAGGTTGTACTCGTTTACACTCCCACCAACGGTGTAGAAGTGTTCCCTTTTTGCCACATCCTATCCAGCATCTGTTATTTTTTGTACTATGGATGATTGCTATTCTGACTGGAGTTAGGTGTTATCTTAATGTAGTTTTAATTTGCGTCTCCTTGATGACCAATGAGATGGAACATTTTTTCTTGTGTCTGTTGGAGTTTGATTTTAAAATTATTTTTTAAATTATTTTTAATTATTTTAAAATTA
>NW_007112836.1:2487-3576 GCF_000164805.1 Carlito syrichta
CAGGAATTGGATGCCAGTTTCAAATTCCATAAGGGTATGTCCTGCATTTTCTGAAGTTCTTATGGTTTGAGGTTTTACATTTAGGTCTCTGATCTATCTAGAGTTAATTTTTGTGTATGGGATTACATAGGGGTCTTGTTTGAATCTTCTGCATGTGGTCAGCCAGTTTTCCCAGCACCATATACTGAATAGGTTCTCCTCACCCCCAGTGGTGGGTGGTGGATGGTTTTTCGAAGATGAGTTTGTTGAGAAATTGAGGTTTTGCTTCTGGAATCTCAATTCTATTCCATTGGTCTATATGCCTGTTTCTGTACCAATACCAAGCTGTTTTGATGATTGTAGCTTTATAGTAAAGTTTAAAGTCTGGTAGTGTGATACCTCCTGCTATTTTTTTTTTTCTGAGGATTGTTCTGAGTATTCTTGGTCGTTTGTATATCCATATGAATTTCTCTATTGTTTTTTCTAGATCTGAGAAGAATGTTGCTGATAATTTGATGGGTACTGCATTAAATCTGTAGATTGTCTTAGGTAAGATGGACATCTTCACAAGGTTGATTCTTCCAATCTATGAGCATAGGATATTTTTCCACTTGTTTGTGTCATCGTTGATTTCTTTGAGCAGTGTTATGTTGTTTTCATTGTAGAGATGTTTCATGTCTCTGGTTAGGAAGATGCCAAGGTTTTCCTTTTTTTGCGTGGCTATTGTGAATAAAATTGTGCTTTTTATTTGGGTTTCTGTTTGTTTATTATTGGTGTAAAGAAATATGATTGTCTTTTGCACATTTATTTTAAACCCTGAGACTTTGTCAAAGTTCTTTATCAGTGCAAGGAGGTTCTTGACAGACTTTCTTGGGTTTTCCAGGTACATAATCATGTAGTCTGTAAAGAGAGATAACTTGACTTCCTCTTTTCCTATTTGGATACCCCTGCTCACCTTCTCTTTTCTGATTTCTTTGGTCATGACTTCCAATACTATATTGAACAGGATGGGTGAGTGTGAGCATCCTTGTCTTGTTCCAGTTTTCAGGGGAAATTGTTCCAATTTTTGTCTGTTTAGGAGTATGCTGGCTGTGGGTTTCTCATTGATGG
>NW_007112837.1:0-709 GCF_000164805.1 Carlito syrichta
TGTCAGTGTCCCCCTACGAGAGCCCTAGGACAGTGCTGTGAAAATCAAGGGGTGGTCATTTTATGCCTCAGTCTAGAGGCAGGCCAACCATGGGGGCTTTTCTAGGAAGAAATTCCACAACTGAAGTGCACTTTTCAATGCTGACCCCATTACCCTGCTGTTGTCGGCAGGTCTTGCGCTCTCAGTAACTATAGCCCAGAAGAAACCACTTTAAAGTGTTGACCCATGTCCCCCTGGTTCCTCAGGGAGATAAGGCCTCCCCTTCCAAGGCAGAAACAAAAGAGCCCAGGCTTGGATGTCAGAGCAGGGAGAGGTGGAAGTCAAGCCGAGCAAAATCAAACAAGAAGACACTGGAAGTTCCTAGAAAACACATATTTTTCTTTTCAGTTATTATGACAGATATAGGAAGATCGACAGAAAATAAAAGTGTCTACATTTTAAATTTCAATAATTTTTAATGAACATAGCATTTTATTTTTACAGCTCAAACTTAATGTAGAAAAAGATCTTTATATCAGAGAGTGTACGGGGCACCCTTTACACAAGTAACTCCATCTCAGAAAAAGACTTTATCTTATTTCCTAAAAGACCTCATGCCAACAGGGACCGGTTGTTTGCCTCACCCGATAGACACAACAGGCAACCGGGTGAGAACAGAACCAGGCATATGCCCTTCCGCTGTCAGACCTCATCAGAAGGCTTTGTGACC
>NW_007112838.1:0-637 GCF_000164805.1 Carlito syrichta
TCTGGCAAGCGACCCCTAGCTCTGGACAGCGATAGGTGTTCTGGGCTAAAAGACGCTGCTGCAGAGGGAGCTCCTGTCAGCCATGACACCGTCGGTCACCCCCCTCCCCCCGCCTCTTATGTGCCTCGGCTTTCCCCCTGGGTGCTGAGAGCGCTCAAGGGGCCCCGGGACACTGGGTGACCGGTCCTTATGTGCGCCCCCCCCCCAAACGGGGCAGCCCTCGGGAACACTGAGAGACCCTTTCGGTTCCTAGGTCGTCTGCCTCTAGGAGACCTTTTCCAACCCTCTGATCACAGTGTCCAGGAACTGGAGCGGATTCAGGTCTGCTGAGCGTCTGATCGAGCCTGGGGTCTTCTGGAGCCCACAGAGTCCTTTATGACTCGATTGGAGGGGTCCCTATGAGGTCCTGACACGTCGTGGGAGTATGTCCCCGACACCTTCGCGAGTCCCTCAGTCACCTAAGGGAGTCTGCTTGCAGATCGAAGGGAAGAGTGCCTCTTATCTTTGACAGCAACACATAGGAACACATAAAATAACACAAAGAAACACTCGCTAGCCGGGGCTCGGTGGCTCAGCCTGTCATCCCGCGCCTTTGGGAGCCTGAGGTGAGTGGATGGCCTGAACCCGAGGGTTCGAG
>NW_007112839.1:0-700 GCF_000164805.1 Carlito syrichta
ATAGCTCATGTGCACCTTTGGGGTGACCTCAAGTCACAAGTCAATGTTTTCTCAAATGCTAAGGATACCTGATTATAGCCTAAAATCATAGTGCCACCAGCACAGTGAGAAAACGTCAAAAATGTTACCAACACATTCTTGCATCTCCACTTGTCACTCCTGAAAAATTATACTTATTTCTAAAATGCAAAGACAAAAGACAAGGTAACCAGTATATTAAGAATTATGATTCCTTTTCTATTTTAGTAGCTACCAATACCATTCAGTTTTACTTTACAGAAGCCCTAAGAGTTTATTTAGAATGTAATGTATTATGTAAAAGTATTTACAATGTGGAAAAGATTCACACAGATATATTTTAATTAATAAACCCCTACTTGATTGTTAATACAATACGATTTATCACACTTTAATTTACTTAAAACCTTCAGTAATCCTGCTGTGCCATAAAAGGATTTGTGCCTGCTTTCTTCAAACAATGAAGTGAATTTGTGGGAGGCTGAGTTGAGCGGATTGCCTGAGCCCACAGGTTCGAGACCAGCTGAGCAACTTGTTGAGAACTCATTTCTACAATAAATCAAAAATCAGCCAGGCGTGGTATTGCATGCCTGTAGTTCTAGCTACTCGGAAGGCTGAGGTGGAAAGGATCACCAGAGTCCAGCAAGTCGAGGCTGCTGTGGCCGGGAGCAGCCACTGCACA
>NW_007112840.1:0-781 GCF_000164805.1 Carlito syrichta
AACTGCTAAATTCTCTGATAATCCAAAAGATCTTACTGACCTACTAAAAAGTATTCTTTTTACCCACCAGCCCACCTGGGATGATTGTCAAATGCTTTTAAAGTTTCTCTTTAACCATGGAGGAAAGGGAAGGCATCCAGGTGGAAGCCCGGAAATTGGTTCTGGGAGAAGACAGGCAGCCTACCCAGAATCCGGACTTCATCAATGCAGTCTTTCCCTTGTCCCACCCTGCATGGGACTTCAACATGGCAGAAGGTAAGGAGAGGCTCCGAGTCTATCGCCAGACTCGAATGGCGGGTCTCAGGGCTGCGGCACGCAAGCCTACCGATTTGGCCAGGGCATATGATGTTAGACAAGATAACGATGAAAGTCCAGCTGCCTTCCTAGAAAGAATTTCGGAAGCCTTCAGGTGGTACACTCCTATGAACCCGGAAGTGCCAGAAAACAAGGCAGCTATTATAATGGCTTTTATTAATCAGGCTGCCCCAGATATTAGAAAAAAGTTGCAGGAAGTAGAGAGATTAGGCGAGAAAGGCCTTCAGGACTTATTAATAGTGGCAGAAAGAGTGTACAACAACCGAGAAAGTCCAGAAGACCAGCAGACCAGAGTGAACAATCATCAGACTCGCAACTTGGCCAAAATCCTGCTGGCCACAACCACTAATGACCCACGGGAAAAACAGAGATGTCTTAAGAAACTGGCTGCAAAGCCAGGTAAGGAGGACAGTCGTCAGAAAGGGTGCCCCAAATTAAATAGAAACCAGTGTGCATATTGCAAAGA
>NW_007112841.1:0-713 GCF_000164805.1 Carlito syrichta
ATAAGAGTTGTCTGATATTACTCCAGTCCACCCACATAGTAGGTACTTTGGTGCTACAGTGCTCATGAAATTTGTGGCCACAAGTCTGACATTGAAATACGTTGAGCAGGAATTTCTGACAAATGTCACAGAAGACAAGCTTCAGGAATGTCTTTTGAGCAAAATTGTGTGTTGTGAGGGGAATATGATCCAGGAAATCTACTTGAAGTTCTTCTCCAATCAAAGAAGCAGCATCGGTATTCCAATCTAAAAGTGCATTTTTATCTTTGTGTTCGTAAGGAAGTCTGAACACCGCACAGCACTCTGGTTGTAAGTCTCTCACCTTGAGCGCTTTCATAAGGCAGTCATGCAAGCTCATTCCATTTCTCACATCAACCACTGTTCTTTGCTTGTTCAGCAAGAAAACACGGATAGTGTTGCTTGTCTTAGAAGAATCTGTGAGTTTGCCCTCATCTGACGCCCGGTGCTGATAGTCAAATTGCTGAACTATTGTAGGGGAATTGCAGCTGGAGCCACCAAACACCGCACCTTTGAATCCAAAATCACTGCTGATCGTCTTCCAAACCCCCTGTATGTGCTCCACTGATGCAGTTTAAACAATACTTAAATCTGAGGGAGCCGGGCCACTTCAGGGCCCTGTTATCTGGTAGCAGCGTCTCTTCTGCTCCTTCTCCCCGTGGCGGGTGATGGGGGGCAGTCGCATTCAGTGCGTA
>NW_007112842.1:0-1379 GCF_000164805.1 Carlito syrichta
AAATTGTGTTCAAATTATTTGTACCAGAAGGAAAAAAAAATCAGTAAACTATTTTAGTCTATCTGTATGTAATTCAGAACATCAGCAGGACCCTTGGGAGTGAAATGGCCACACGCAGCACTCACTCTTTCAGCCATCAGGGTACTACTCACTCTCCTTCTTAGCTGAGTCAGTGAATTGACCACTGGCCTCATGTGTGGGACCCTTCCAGCCCCTCTGCTCCTCTCCTGGCTGAATACAGTTCATCAAGATGCTAGGTCCCATGGGAACTCTGCATCCAACAGAGAAACAACCCAGACCCTGGAATGGTGTAACACCCACCTCGTGAAATAATAAAGACTACACAACAATCAAACACAAAAAACACAGTGGTGGAAGCTGACAGACTGAAAAATGGGCACGGGGGAGGGAGGGTGTTGCTCCCTCCCATGGGTCCCTTCATCCTCGGGTTGCTCCACTGGCATCAAAGATGGGTTCCTGGTTGCTGGGGGAGCTGACAAGCTTCCCTGAGTGTTCAGTCTATTTCGTTCCCATGGGGCAGGTGAGGCAGCAGCTCAAAAATGGAACTCTGTGCAAACTTGTGATGACTCACTTAGGAATTGTGTCAAATTTTAAACTTTTTAAAAATCAACCACTGGATAATTGAAGGGGAAGAGATGCCCAATTGACATCCTGCACCTGGCATCAGTTGCCATGCCACATCCTCTCCTCCCAAGACAGGTGTCAAGGGTGAGAGTGGCTCCCACCCATGCAGCCCCCCACCCTGTCACCCTCCCGGCACTCTCTTGCTCTCAGATTTCCATCTTGTCTCTTCTCCATCAGCCTCTCCTTCCAACAGAGAGTAAACATCCCTCCAAATAAATAATAAAAACCGAACTTTTAGAAGTGGTGACCCTCAAATCTCACTTAGAAATTCTCGTTTTGACAAGATGTTTGCCAAAACTATTTCCCAATGTTTTTTTGGAAAACCACCAAAGTCTAAATTACCAGCAACATAAAGTATAAATCAGAGGCCACGTTTTTTTCACAGTTAATGGCCTTGGGGAAAAGATGAACAGTTTTAAAATAGTAAATGAAGGATGAATAATCCAATATATTCCACTGATGATCGGAGTTCCCGCTGTCAAACATAAGTCCTGGCCTCCCACCCAGGCATCTTTCCCCTTGTGCTGTTCACACCGCACAGGGCCTCCATTCTGCCATGTTCAGATTCAAAAATAGAGTTCACATTTGAATGTGTAAAACCACATGACTGAAAAGATCACCTGGAAAATTTTAACACCCACACGGTCTGTTTTACCCCCAAGTTTTACCAGATTCTACAAGAATGGTAATGGTCTCATGGCACATTCTTGCATCTTAAGCTGAAAAAAAGCAAA
>NW_007112842.1:2376-3767 GCF_000164805.1 Carlito syrichta
AAATAGACCTACTGTGTGACCTGGCACTCACTGCTGGGTGTATTTTGTAGGAAAATGTGATCAACATGTTGAAGATTTCTGCAATCCTATATCCCCTGTAGCACTAATCACAGGAGTCAAGCTGTGGGATCAACAAAAGAATTCATCAATCCATGAGTGGATAAAAAAATGGGGCAGATATATACAACAGAGTATTATTTCTCCATACACAAGAGTGAAATGCTGCCATTGGTAACAATAGGGATGAACTTGCAGTTATGTTCAGTGAAACTGTTAAGTGAAAAAACCAGAGATATGTGATCACCCTTACACGTGGAGTCTTATTTTATTGTATTATTTTATTTGAAAGATGAGGAGTACAATTCAGGGTTAGGTATATAAATATTCATTATGCAGGTATCCTTGTTGATGAGGTGTGCCCTCTCTCCCCTAGCAGTTTCCCTCAACTGCCAATCCCATGCCCCCTTCCTGGCAGTTTCCCACTATTGCCAATCCCTTTCTTATAGTATTATGATGATAGTTCAAGGTCCACTTATGAGTGAGAACATTTAGTGCTCTGTTCTTTGTTTCTGTGATAAATCACTGAGTATGATAGACCCTAAATCCATCCAAGTTGCTGTGAAGTCCATATGTTTGTCTTTTATGGCTACATAATATTCCATTGTGTATACACACCACATTTTTTTAAACAAGTCCAGCTTCAATGGGCAGCATGACTGGTTTCATATTTTTGTTACTGTGGATAGAGCTGCAACAAACAAGCCTGTGCAGGTATCTTTTTGGTAGAATGGTTTGAGTTCCTCCACATATAGTCTCAGTAGGGGTCAATTTCTAGTTCTTTTAGAAATTGTCACATTGTCTTCCAAAGAAATTTTACTAGTTTGCATTCCCACCAGCAGTGTAGAAGCGTTCCTTTTGTTCCTCATCCTAGCCAGCACTTATTGTTGTTTGTTTTATTAATGATGACCATTCTTACTGGAGTTAAGTGGTATCTCAATGTGATTTTAATTTGCATTTCTCAGATAATTAGTGAGAGTGCGCACTTTTTCTCCTCACTCTCCCAGTCAGGGGTCCCAGGATGATGAGCGGTCTTCACTCAACTCAAGCATCTGGGTAGTCAGTGCAGAGCAAAGGAAGTTGCTGGTGCGACTCCAGCCTTAAACGCTGCTCTTGGATTTGATATGTGCTCCTGTGCTCACATGTTACTGCTTCAAATATTGCATGATCACACCCAGCCTCAAATGAGTGAGGAAAATATCACTTCCCACATTTCCAGAAGAAGGGGTTACAGGTGCAGTTAAGGACTGCCACAGACCAGGATGTGTCCAGGCCTGGGGCCAAGGTCTGCTGAGGGATTCCTGGGAGGAAGTGCCCTATCAGATATAGAGGAA
>NW_007112843.1:0-1080 GCF_000164805.1 Carlito syrichta
CAAAAACAATAACGAAAACAAAAAAGCCAGAGAGAAAATCCAAATAAACACTATTAGAAATGAAAAAGAAAAAAGGCAATATCACAACAGACCCCGAAAAAAATTCAAAAGATTATCAGAGGTTACTATGAATATCTGTATGTATATAAACTAGAAAATCTAAAGGAAATGGAGGATTTTCTTCCATCACACAAACTTCCAAGGTTGAATCAACAAGAAACTGAAACTTGAAACAGACCAATAACAATGCAGAAAATCAACTCAATCACAAGAAATTTCCCTGCCCCCCAAAATCCATGGATCAGATGGCTTCCTAGCTAATTTCTATAAGACATACAAGAAGGAACTGACACCTAGTTTGAAAATATTTTTTCCTGACCCATATGTTGTCTTTTCATTTTGTTGCTTGTTTCCTTTGCTGTGCAGAAGCTTTTTAGTTTGATATACTCCCATTTGATTTCTTTTGTCGCCTAAGCTTTTGATGTGATAGTCAAAAAATTATTGCCAAGGCCAATAATTTTGACCAAGAAGCTTTTCCCTTGTGTTTTATTTCTGGGATCTTACAGTTTAAGACTTTACATTTAGATCTTTAATCCATCCTGAGTTGGGTTTTTGTGTTCTCTATAAGATAAAGGTTCAGACGGGCTCTGTGGCTCAGCCTGCAATCCCGCACCTTTGGGAGGCTGAGGTGAGTGGATTGCCTGAGCCCGTGGGTTCAAGCGCCACCCGGGAAACTTGGCGAGATCTCATCTCTACAATAAATCAAAAATGAGCTGGACTTGGTAGCATGCACCTGTAGTTCCAGCTACTTGGAAGGCTGAGGCAGAAGGATCGCTGAAGCCCAGCAGGTCGAGGCTGCAGTGACCGGGAGCGGCCACTGCACTCCAGTCTGGGTGACAGAGTGAGACACCAACTCAAAAAAAAAAAAAAAAAAAGGTAAAGGTCAAATTTCATTCTTTTGCATGTGTATGGCCAGGCCTTAATTGCTCCTTTTTCACAGGGATTGGTGCCTGTTTTTTGCCCCAATTTTTGCCAAATAACTCCTTTTTGTCCTTCCAGTCTAAGAACAAATGCATATTT
>NW_007112844.1:0-702 GCF_000164805.1 Carlito syrichta
CACATGTTCTCACTCATATAATGGACCTTAAACATCCAATGCAATACTATACAAAAATGACTGACTGTACTGGGAAACTATGGTGGGGGGAGGGAGATGGGATTAACAGTAGCAAATATCTGTCTGGGAACGGGGAAACACCCCATATCAACAGGGTGCCTGAATGAAACGCAATTGTATACCTAACCCTTAACTGTACCCCACAACTTCACAATAAAAAAATAAAAATAAATTAAAAAATTAAAAATGGGCATTTGTAGTTAAACTAATTGGCATTCATTTTTTGACTTGACAATGGATGGCATTTAGGACTGAATCTGAGACTTGCATTTGCTGTTTTAGGGCAAGACTTTCTAGTTTCTTTAAGTTTTTTGGATGCCACCGCAGAAAGTTATGAATACTTATGGCCCAGCCTCATGGACACAAGATGAGTGTCAAAAATGCTGCATGCCTAAATTACATTATCAGGTTACAAACTGTCTTAAAAATTAGAACTAATCAAACAGTCACGGGTTTTGAGCTTGTTCCTCAGCAGCAAGCCCAAATGCGCACAGCTGGTTATCAAAACCACTTAGCTTTGAACTACCTGCTGGCGAAAAAAAAAAAGTATGTGATAAATTTAATAACTCTAACTGTTGTTTACAATATATAATATTTGATATAGCCACCAATGTTAAAAAAAAAAAACTTGCTCTTGTCCCA
>NW_007112845.1:0-628 GCF_000164805.1 Carlito syrichta
ACAGAACTCAGGTCCTAGTTATGAGTATGCTGTAGGAGGATAGAGAAGACTGTTTTCCTAATTCTTTAGAAGCAGCTTTAGAGCTACTTGGCTTTAGCCAAAAGGCTTTTCCGTCTTAGATGGAAAACTGAATTGAGACTACTAGAACCTAACTGGGAGCGTAGGAGGCCAATCCAGGAGTAAAGGCATTAGGAAGAGGATAGAGCCAGGTTTTATATATGGCCAGCTCTCCAGGTGATAACTAGTTGTGGGCCTTATCATTTTCAGGCACAACTTGGATTGGTTGATTTGTCAGTTAACCTGTGAGCCGGACATGGTGGCGTGCATCTCCAGTACCTTCCAGCTACTTGGAAGTCTGAGGCAGAAGGATAGCCTGAGTCCACCAGTTGGAGTCTGTGATGGCCATGAGCACCTCACTGCACTCTAGCCTGGGCGAAAAGAGTGAGAATCCAACTCAAAAATAAAAAGCTGGGCTCGGTGGCTCAGCCTGCAATCCCATGCCTTTGGGAGGCTGAGGTGAGTGGATTGCCTGAACTCGTGGGTTCGAGACCCACCTGGGCAACTTGGTGAGACCTCCTCTCTACAGTAAATCAAAAAATCAGTCAGGCATGGTAAGGGCGTGCCTGTA
>NW_007112846.1:0-743 GCF_000164805.1 Carlito syrichta
CAGTGCAGACCCCTCTGATAAGACTTTAAATCTTCCCAGAGGGAAGCACACTGGGGTGAGGGGTTGAATGCAGCTTATTTTATTTAGCTTCTTATGTTAACAGATTAGAGAGCACCATAGCTCAGTTAGGTTCAAGCCACCCAGAAGTGACTACAGATTCAATGAGGCTTTGAACAACCTGGTAGGGAACCAGTGGCATTCACTCTTTCTTCCTCTTTGTAGACAAGAACAAAGTAGCTACCAGAAGCATGCCAGAGCTTATTCCAGGTAAAAATGCCAAGAAGCAGTGATAACATTTTTTTCTTACGTTTGTTATTAATTGTTCATTAAAGATGGAGTCTTGCTCTCTCACCCAAATTGAGGTGCAGTGGTGTGATCACACTCCCTGCAGGCTCAAACTCCTTGGCTCCAACCATCTTCCTGCCTTAGCCTCTCCAGTAGCTGGGCTAAGGGCTTATGCCATCACGTCCACTATTTTTTTTAATTGTGTAGGGACAGAGTCCTTCTATGCCGCCTAGGCTGGTCTTCATCTCGCGGCCTCAGGCAATATTCACACCTCAGCCTTCTAAAGCATTGGGATGATAGGCATGAGTCACGGTGCCACACTAGATATAATGCCACACCAGACAATCGACACTGAGTTTGATGGATGGAAACTGAACTCAATAGTATGTTTTGCATATATTATGTATTTGTGAAGTTAACAAGAAACTATAGAAATAGTGCAATGTTTGTTCCTGTGA
>NW_007112847.1:0-781 GCF_000164805.1 Carlito syrichta
CTTTACAGAATTGTTTCTTTACTATACCTTTAAGCCCAGAGAATTATAAACAATTTACATTCAGTTTACTCTCTGAGAATTAAAAAAAAAAAAAAAAAATTTGTTCCAGCTCCAGGAGGAGTCAACTCTGGAGGACTGAGACCTAACAGCTTTGGAAAATTGTCTTATTTGCATGTGACTGTAGATACATTTTCTCATGTTATTTTAGCTTCCGCAAAAACTGGAAGAAGCCTACAAGGATGTGGTACAACATTTATTCTTTTGCTTTTCACAGCTAGGTATGCCAGAGCAACTGAAAACCAACAACGGTCCTGCATATACATCTAAATCTTTCCAGCAATTTTACTCCTAATTTAATATTTCTCATTCCACAGAAATTCCCTACAATCCACAAGGTCAAGCCATAGTTGAAAGAGTTCACCAAACTTTAAAAAATCAATTAAGTTATGAGAGGGTGAGTTCAAGTATAGTTCTCCTCACCACATCTTGAATCACACTTTATTTGTTATTAATCATTTAAATTTGGACCTTTCCGGCTATTCAGCTATGACTAGACATTGAGATCCAGAAGAAAGTATAAAACCTCTGATAAAATGAAGTCTTCTTACAGGAAAAGGGGAGAGCCTGCTTTATTTCGTGCTCAAGTCAAACATATTACTAATCATAATTTTTCTTATAAAGGACATTCCAACTCCCTCTCTATTTGTTTTTATAATAATTCTACTTTTAATAATTATCAGACTTCTTGCTTATGTCTACCTTTAAGTCTCTGAAGTACAGA
>NW_007112848.1:0-717 GCF_000164805.1 Carlito syrichta
CGAGTAATTGTCTCCACTCCAGGGAAACCTCAGTGATGACATCAATCTGACCTTTGCTTAACACTTACTGCTTACTTCTAACACATTCTCCACAACAAGGTTCCCTTTCCCAGAGGCAGTTCATTGCAGAATATTTATCACATTCTCATTCATCCACAGAAAGAGAAATTTCATGATTAGCAGGATAACAGATAAGGCAAGATATGATAAGTTATCCCACGATGAAATGAAGAGAGGATGTAAAGGGGCCACTCTAGCTATCATTAACTTCATTGAAAGTAAAAAGGCCTTTTGTCATTTGTTCACTGAGCAATAGGTCCAGTTATCTAAAATCCTTGCGTAGAATTCAGACACGTACCAGAACAGGGCCCTTCAGGCCAACTCTGATGATCACTTTTGACAAATGTTCTGCTTGAGCATAATGTAGTTACTCCAATGCTTTTAGACATGACTACACTTACAGTCAAACATTCTTTACAAAGTGAAACCCAAAACACATCCCGGTCCACCCCTGACACACACACCCAGCCACACACACTCTCTGTGTGCAGTCAGGTTTCTTTTGGCCAATTTACAACAGAGAGTAAGTTGCTGTATAAATATTTAATTCATGCAACCAAAACCCTGAAAGACCGAGCTCCAAATATAAAGTTTTGCATTCCTGGGGCACACTATATAGATATATCCTTGAAAAAAAATCCATTTACAGCTGTCCTT
>NW_007112849.1:0-1060 GCF_000164805.1 Carlito syrichta
GAAGCTGCTAATTGTGTTACTCAAGCCCCTTATTAAGGTCAAGACCTCCCGTTCATGTCTCTGGCCTGCCGTTCCCAGGGCTGTTCTGGAAAGAGCTGGTTGACGTGACCCAGCATTCTCTTTCTTTTCCTCCTTCTTCTGCACACATTCCCTGTCCTGGGGTCCTTCTGTACTGAGGTGTGGCAGCAGACGTGCCTGTCTGTGACTGTCATCCCCAAAGTCACTGCGAGGTTGGATTGCAGGTGTCCTTTGTGAGGGCTGGTGAGCTGCCGGCTGTGTTTCTGGACTTGGGCTGTGAGTTGAGACTGGCAGAAATGTCCTCATACCCCACCTTCCTTTTTCTTGCTAGAAAGCAGACCCTGGGGCTAGGCACACCCGTACAAACTGTGTATCTACCCCAGATCATCAGCTGGGAGCCCTTGGGTCCTGCAAAGGGGTCCGTAAATCAGTGAATTTCCAGCATGTATAGATTTCATGGTTTTGCCCCAGATCTGACTAATCTCAGGAATACTTGCAGGTCTGGTATCACAGGTCCATACCCCTGCCTACCAGGGGTGGTTGGAGTGGACTTGAGGCTGCCTGGCTGGCTTGGGGACCCTGTTCTGCCAATGTCTCCCCCTTTTTATAATCCTGTGGGCTTCTGCAATCGGCAGTCCTGGCCTCCCATCCTGAATGTGTTCACTGACTGCCCACTCACATCTGAGGGAGACTTCCTATGCCTGGTTCTCAGGGAGGAGCTTGGGCCTGGGAACCATCTTGTCTGAATTTGGAAGTTGGATGTCATCTGACATGGGGTGGGGATGGAGCATATGCAGACCACATCTGTTCTGTGCCAGGGCTCAGCCTGGGGCTGTCACACTCATTTTTCAGATGCTAACGCTGAGGTTGGCCTCACAATAGTGCCAGGTCCAGACTTGCACCACCTGGAACACTGAAATGCCTTCTGAGAGGTGGGCTGGTGCAAAAAGACAGGTGTTCATCCCATGTGGGAAGAGCCATGGGCAGCACGTGTGCCTACCTGGAATCATGCCTCCACAAACACATCCACTTCACCTTGTAC
>NW_007112850.1:0-764 GCF_000164805.1 Carlito syrichta
GAGGAAAGGAAGGCAGGAAGAAAGAAAAAGAAGATCAGAGCTAAAAGAATTTGTCACTTACTGTGCAGTTTCAGAAACAAAAGTGATCATTGTTAAAAGTAAATAAAGGTCGATTTGCATTATACGTTCATAAGCAACACAAAACGTCAACAAGCATTACTAACAGAAAACAGATTAAGAAAGTTGTTTCTGTAAACAAAGCAACACGAATAATATTGTTACAGACAACAAACACTGACTGCACACACCCAAACGCCAGTGTTAATGGTGTTTATTATCTCATTAGTTGTCATGAACCTATGATGGAGAAAATCTTCATTATCTATCTTTTAGAGATAAAGGTTCAGAGAAGAAACTATTTCTGGTTTTTATGTGGCAGAGCATTATTTGAAATCAGCTATGTTCAATTCTAAGGCCTGAGGTGATTTTTATTTGCTTGCTTGTTTTTGGAGTCAGGGTCTCACTCTGTCATCCAGGCTGGAACGCAGTAGCACGACCATGGCTCACCACAGCCTCAACTTCCTGGACTCAGGTGGTCCTCCCACCTCAGTTTCCTGAACAGCCAAGACTACCGGTGTGTGCCACCATGCCTGGCGATTTTTTGTACATTTTTGTACAGACGAGGTCTCACTATGTTGCCTAGGCTAGTCTCGAACTCCTGGGCTCAAGTAATCCTCCTGCCTTAGCCTCCCAAAGTGCTGGGATAACAGCCATAAGCCAGCACACCTACATGAATTCCAGAGCCTGAGTCATTTACTGTTAAG
>NW_007112851.1:0-672 GCF_000164805.1 Carlito syrichta
CATTCCCTTGAAGAGTGAAGGCTCATCATTCACTCAATCTTTGACTCAGCAAATAGTTTTGTGTAAAATAAAGCAGAGGATCCAAAGCAGAAGGATGGTCAGTGCCCTGCCCTTCAGCCTGCAACAGAGGGGGAGCCCAACTCAAAAAACAAAACAAAACAAAACAAAGCAGAAAGAAAGAGGAAGAAAAGAGAGAGGGAGGAAAAAAGAGCCTAGGGCCTGATGGCTTCACAGCTGAATTTGTCCAAGCAGGTGAAAAGCATATATAAGTTTCATTTAAACTCTTCACCAAAATCGAAGAGGCAGAAATAATTCCCAACTGACTACATGAGCCCAGAACTACTCTGATAGCAAAACAAGACAGACACACGCAAAGTAAAAACAAAGAATACCACAGACCAATATCACTGATGTACACAGGCATGACAAAGTCTTAGCGAAAACCAAGTTAAACAGAACACTGCTTTTGTGCCTATTGTTAGAAATAGCAATTGAGATGATTTTGGCCTTTTCTATATTCATTAGTAAAGGGGTATAAGTTTCTTCATTATATTCTCTAAGTTTGCAATCATATAACCTTAAGTTTTTAATGGAGGAAGCATACCAAAATCATACTAAAATTGTTCTTTTTTGCTTACGATCTGACTAAAGAAACGAAATTTCTGGCATTTA
>NW_007112852.1:0-1489 GCF_000164805.1 Carlito syrichta
CCAGTGTACTTCTCTTGATGACTTACAAATTGTAAAGTCTTTCCCACATACTGCACAACTATAAAGTTCATTTCCAGTATACATTAGTGTTTCTAATATGTGTGAGAAAAAGGGTTTTCTGATATCACTTATATTTACCTGGCTTTGCTCCACTTTCCTCATGCTTCTATCACTTGCTTCCAGAGTGAAATATAAGGAGTATGTGATGGGATGAATGACATATGGAGATTTTTCCGCACATACTGAATTCACAGGTTGTACTCCAGTATAAATGTGTTATTCAGATTAAGATTTGGAGATTGATTGAAGGTTTCTCCACAATGACTACCTTCTTTAATCTCACATAGCCTATCATATGACTTTTGTTTTTAAAATATCATGACATGCTAGCATTGCTTTCAGCAATATTACTTCCTATCCTGAGTGCAAATTAACTTTGATTTCTCTAAGGATATTTGCACTGATCTTTAATATCCTGGTTTTCCCATTTGCTTCCTATAGAAGCTAGGTTCCTGAAGGTTGCTTGATTCACATATCTATAAAGATTCTTCTAGGGAGAATCCAGGAAAGCCCACTGTTTGTAGTTGAAGTTCACAGTAACATCCTCAAAGGCAACTGAGACCATTTCCCAACTTCTGAGGTCCTCCCTCCATAACTCCAGGACTAGGAGGTCACAGGGTGATATAAGCTACAGCAGAGTTACCTGGGCTTACTGGAAAGTAGAGACACAGCAGTGAAGACAGGACCCAAGTTTGATGTGTGAGTGCCAGAGACAAATCACATGAAATTATGTTTAGAAATAGCTATAGCTTCATAGGTTTAAATTACAAAAATTAAAACCAGGTAACTGGAAATATATTAAATATGCAAACTTTATAATGAAATAAATAACAAGAAGACCAAATAGAGTAAGTTTTAATTGTTTATGGATTATTAGTTACTTGCAGAATCTAAACAAAGATTCTGAATAGTCAGACTTCTTTTGCTGTACTTTATATTAAAATATCTCCCTACCTACACTAAATCAAGCTACTTGACCCAAATGTCTGATTTAGGAAAGAATTGAGCTATCTAGCAAACTTTTCCCACCTACAGCTACCACCTTCAAAGGAATTAACATTACAATGCTGACAAAAATCTGCCAGTTGCTTTTGAACAATGTTCAATAAGCTCACTATATTGACTCTATTGAAACTCAAACAGGTACCAAAATTGGAGTAATTACACACAGCTCAGTACAGTATAATGTTAGTCTTCCTCATCTAAAAGCTAACCAATGAAAGAAAACATATCAAGTATTCAAGACTTGATTTCAGGAAAACCACATTTAAAAATTACTACTACATTATTTTCCTCATGTCATCTCCTCTCATTGACAGGAATTTTGTAGGACATCATGCTGTTTAGGGTCATAGTAGTAACTTCATAAACTGATAATGAACCATGGTCCTAACACTTCCAATTTTCAGATACAACTAAATCTTTATCG
>NW_007112853.1:0-650 GCF_000164805.1 Carlito syrichta
AGTAACTAAGATGAAGTTTTAAAGAAAATGGAATAAGTTGGTTAATATTATTATTTTGCTAGCAATTTGATTTTATTAACTGATTTAGTTAATTTCAAGGCAATCTTCAGGACAGAACCTGTTGGGAGCCAACATATGTAACCACACAGCTGAGGCCTATGAAGGCCTATTCAGAAGGTCGCCTTGGAGACAAGGATATAACATCAAGTGTGTACATATGAATAGTAACCAGTGTATTATAAGACAACAGAATTTTCAATATTAGGAAGTGACAGTCTAAAATAAAATCTTATTATATCCTATGAAAAATGCACAGCAGAATTATTTTATATCTCTTTTTCTTTCTAAACTGTTTTTCTTCTTAAGATTTTTTAGCTGTTATTTCCTGGTAAATTGATTGATTAGCTTTTGTTCCAGTATGTAGTTTCATTTGGGGTTATGATGACGTTATAACTGTGAAAATAGTTGTATTATGTTGCTTTTGGTCAAGCAGAACGTTCTTGGTTTTTGTACGTGCAGTAACTTTCAGCTTGCTTCAGTCCCCGGCTGTCGTTATGGCAACTGTGCAGTTCATTGTTTTAAGTGGCATGGCAGGTTTTGAGACGTATGTAGTTTCCATGTAATAGGCAATCAGATTTAGGTTTTAGGTT
>NW_007112854.1:0-1003 GCF_000164805.1 Carlito syrichta
GTGAGAAGTCTACTAAAGTGATTTCTGGGAAAGCATCTGCTTTTTTCATAAAAGGGAACACTATGACTGGAGCTTGCATTTTGCTCCCCCTCTTCCCATGGCTTTGCAGCAGCTGCCCTACATTCCTGAGGAGACAAGAAAATATTGTCTAAACTGACAAAATATTTTGAGACACCAGCCCTGCCACTATTATACCACTCAACTAATGCCAGAAACCTAGCTCTGTGCTTTTTAAAATGCAAAATAAATAAATTCTACTTACTTGAGTTATAAAATCAATTTTTTATTCTGGAAAACAGCCAGAGTTTCCATTTCAGGTACATTGTGGAAATGTAGCAGGAAAAATAGATCATGACACCGAGACTATTATAGGAAGTGGCACTTCATTACGCTGGCTAACTCAGCGGGCCGAGAATTTCATGCATCCAAATCAAGCTCGAGCACCCCAGAACAGGAGACATGGGGTCTTATACCCTCATTTAGGTAATGGAGGGGGGTCGTGTTGAGTGATTAAATACTTCCTTTGGAATCTTACAAGGTTGTACTCAGCAAAATCAGATTTTTCAAAGAACAAATGGTTTCCAGAAACTGCAGGCTTGTAAACTGTCAACTTCAGAAGGGGGGTTTTTGGATAAGTCTGTGAATTAACCACTCTTTTTGCATATCCATTAAATGGCTATTCTTTGGGCCATTTGGCCTTTACCAACAAAACCTGCCTGGCGCCCAGGTGTCTTTAAAGTTGCAACTTGCCTTTCAAAAGAAAATACCTTTAACTGCTATCAACTCCTTTCCTGTCCTAGGCTAGTGATTGCCATGAGGCCAACTGCTAATCCTGAACCAACTACATGTTTCTGTGTTTATTCATTCAATCATACAAGAAATATATTTGAACATTTGCTGCATCTGCCACAGAAATACCCAAGTAATTATCAGTATGTCTTCAAACTGAAATAAACAATTTCCAGCTCTGGAAATGACAGAATAGAGAAAAGAAACAAGATGT
>NW_007112855.1:0-1083 GCF_000164805.1 Carlito syrichta
CTCACCGCCATTTCCATGGCAGTTCTTCTTGGACTTGGACTAACAAGGAGCCGGAACGGGTATTGCCTCCCTAGCTACCCAAAGTCACTATTATAATGGCCTTAGGGCTGCTATAGACATAGACATCGAGAGAATTGAATTTTCCGTCTCTTACCTTCAGGAATCCCTTACCTCGTTATCCGAGGTGGTCCTACAGAACCATAGAGGGCTAGACTTGTTATTTCTGCAGCAGGGAGGAACATGCGCCACCCTAGGAGAAGAATGTTGTTTCCACACGGACCACTCAGGTATTGTCAGGGAATCCATGGCTAAGGTAAGGGAAGAGTTAGCTGAACGCAAAAAAGAACGAGAGCAACAACTCAATTGGTTTGAAGCATGGTTTAAGCACACACCCTGGTATACTACATTAATTTCCACCGTAGCTGGCCCTTTAGCTGTTTTAATTCTCCTACTCATTTTTGGGCCTTGCATCATCAACAGGCTTATAGCCTTTGTAAAGCCTGAGTCAGCACCGTTCAACTCATGGTACTCAAACAGCAATACCAGCCACGCGGCACTCATCCTTGTTGTGTTAATCCTCCCACTCATTTTTGGGATGGCCTTCGAGAAACTTGTGCAGACCCATGGTTGGGTCCTTTCTTTAGGTTCCTATGGGAGGGGGAATGAGAGGCTTAAAAGCTTTATTGTTGTATAAGAAGTGTTTGTTGTAGTTTATAAATCTCTACCCACGCCTCTAGGTTTTTGTTTACCTCATAATATCTATGTTAATAGGTTAACCAGCTTCTGCTACTGTAACCCCTGCTGGCAGTGTGCGAATGTTAAACAATAAGTCCCTTCCAAACTCCCCTGTAAGTTGTGACAGACAGGTTTGTATTAATTCAAACCTGCTTGTATGCCAGAGCTGACTTATGCACAGTCACGGTGACTATGTAAACCTTAGCTTCTAGTAAACATGTTCTTGAACCCAGGGTTCAGCTTATGCACAGTCACGATGACTGTGCGGACCTGGGCCCCCCGGAGTAAATATGTTACAAGCGCCTCCGGCTATCTAACATTCCAGAAAACCTAACCGGTTCCACCCTG
>NW_007112856.1:0-817 GCF_000164805.1 Carlito syrichta
CCCATTCTCTGATTGTGAGCCAAGGAAGAATAACGAATATTATGAACTAACTCTTAGATTCTACCTCAACTTTTGGATACTTGAATATAAATAGTCTATCGCAGGTTAAGTCTTGCTAAATACTTGGTGAACAGTCAATTCCAAAATAACATGCTTTACCAAGCACCAGGCATAGGTCATTATTATATTCTTTCACCTGTATTTGTGTAAGTAAATTCAGCCACACTTTTCATATGGTTCACTCATTTTCTCAACAAATGTTTGTGTCAAGGGAGAGAGAGAGAATAGGTGAATCAATTTTATATATTTTACAATTATAGGAATATTTTTAACATAAGGTGATAACCTTATTAAAAAGTGTACAAGTGAAATTATGTAAAAATTATTAAGATAAATAATTCTCTGCTAGGAGACTAAAAAAGTTTTTACTAAAGGGAGGACCTTTCAGGTGACATTTGAAGAATGGGTAGGATTTGAACATCCACATGTGCATAAATGGAGAAAGTTTTTTCAACCACAACTTCAGTAAAGTTCAGTTAAACAAATAAAAACTTGAAAAATAGATAGATGACATCTACCAAGCACTGATAGCCTTCAGTTGAATTCATATCAAATCACACCGCATTCCAAAATATCTTTCTTGGCTGGGCTCGGTGGCTCAGTCTGTAATCCCAGTACTTTGGGAGGCCGAAGTGAGTGGATTGCCTGAGCCCGCGGGTTGAAGACCCACCTAGCAACTTGTGAGAGACCTCGTCTCTACATAAATCAAAATTAGCCAGTGGGGTAGCGCATGCCTGTAGTTATGGCTACTTGGAAA
>NW_007112857.1:0-644 GCF_000164805.1 Carlito syrichta
CCTGAATGTGAAGTTGAAACCACCTGTTCACTGACTGGTGGCCTGCTGAGTTTCCTGGGATGGAGTCTGGCAGGCAGAGGACCCTGCATACAGCAGTCACTCAATAAGGAGCTCATAGAAGAACAGCGAGTTCTGAGTGTCAGTGAGGCCAGCAGCCTCCCCGAGGACTGCCTGGGCAGGTCTTGGTGAGGATGGTCAGGGCCTGACCTGGTCACTGCCACTGCCAGAGGCCCAGGGGATGAGGGTGCCTCAGACTAAGCAAGCCTGTGGGGGTTGCTTTATCCCTACAGACCCCAAACTCCAACACAAGAGCCAGGCAGCATAGAAGGATGTCTCAACTCAGGGCCCTATAGGGTCTGAAGCATGGATGAGGAGGGACTGGTACCATGTCATGCAGCTGCTGTAGCAAATCGCCACCAACTTGGGGCTTAGCACAAGAGTTTGTCCTCTCACAGTTTTGGGGGCCAGAAGTCTGGAATCCAGCAGTGGGCAGGGCCACAATCTCTCCAAAGACTCCAGGGAGGATCCTTCCTGGCTCTGCCAGGCTCTGGTGACCTTAGGTGTCCTGGGCTTGTGGCTGCATCAATATAATATCTGTCTTCTTCTCACATGGGCCTTCTCGTGTGTGTGTGTGTGTGTGTGTG
>NW_007112858.1:0-1094 GCF_000164805.1 Carlito syrichta
CAGAAACTGTTACCACACCTGACTCCGAAGGCCATATGCTTCCTTGATTCTTTTTAAATGTACTGTAAAAATAGCAGTAACAGATTCCACCAAAGAAAGAGCAAAGTTCTTGTGATTGTCAGTTCATTAAGGCTGCTATAACAAAATACCATTGACTGGGTAGCTTATTAAATTCAGAAACTTATTTCTCACAGCTTTGGAGGCTGGAAAGTAGAAGATCAAGGATCTGGCAACTTCCTTATTCTTAGAAAACTGCTTGCTGTGACCTCAAAACAGTGGAAGGAAGAAGGAAGTTCTCTAGGGTCTCCTTTATAAAGGCTAATCTAATTCATAAGGACTCTGCCCTCTTGACCTAATTGCTTCCCAAACACCCTAACTCCGTCCAATACCTTGAGGGTTAGGTTTCAACATATAAATTTGGAGGGGGACACAAACATTTAAGACTATGGCATGGGGCATGGGGATCTTGACCAGTGTGGATGTTACTCAGAAGACCCTGATCACCATACTGTTTTTTTCTTTTCAGTTGGATCTTAAATATAATAATTTTTTAAAGTTTAGTATTCTCAAAACCAATTATTTTCTGTTTGCACTGTGAAATCCATTTAAATTATACAGAAGTTTTTTACAAAACAAATGATTTGCTTTGACACAAAGATGAAAATGACTTTCTCTTCATTGACATTAACAGTCTTTTAGTAATAAAATATTTATTATTTGAAGGGAGGGAGAGTAATTCTCTGAAAAATAGATTTTAATTTGTATTTTCCTGGAAATGGTGATAAAAAATGCCGGTTAAGTTATATGCAACTCTTTTTTCTGGTAGTGTCAGAAAAATGATACTTTTTTTAATGGCTAGTCCTTCATTGTGTCCAGCAAGTAGATTGGGTCAACAAAAGATGATTTCTATTTGTAGAATACAGAGTATTTCCAGACATGTGTAAAAATAGTGAAAGGTAAAACAGAGTATGGTTTTGTAGGTATTCTTCTGCAGTTTGATTTAATTCATAAAGTTTAAGTATTTGCATCAGGTGCTTCAGGAGTTCATCTCAGTAACACATATGTGAAGCTCATGTTGAAAACACAAAGGCATA
>NW_007112859.1:0-673 GCF_000164805.1 Carlito syrichta
CACCCAAATAAAAAACACAATTCCATTCACAATAGCCACAAAAAAATGAAATACCTTGGCATCTTCCTAACCAGAGACGTGAAAGACCTTTATAATGAAAATTACAAAACACTGCTCAAAGAAATCAAAGCTGACACGAACAAGTGGAAAAATATTCCATGCTCATGGATCGGAAGAATCAACATTGTGAAGATGTCCATCTTACCTAAGGCAATCTACAAATTCAATGCAATACCCATTAAATTACCAACAACATTCTTCTCAGACCTAGAAAAAACAACACAGGAATTCATATGGAAACACAAACGTCCAAGAATAGCCAGAACAATCCTCAGTAAAAAAAACAAAGCAGGTGGTATCACAATACCAGACTTCAAACTTTACTATAAAGCTACAATCATCAAAACAGCTTGGTATTGGTACAGGAACAGGTATATAGATCAATGGAGCAGAATTGAGATTCCAGAAGCAAAACCTCAATTCCTCAACCAACTCATCTTCGACAAAGCCCCCACCACCTACCAGTGTGGAGAAGAGAACCTATTCAGTAAATGGTGCTGGGAAAACTGGTTGACCACATGCAGAAGATTGAAACAGGATCCTTATCTATCCCCATGCACAAAGGTTAACTCCAAATGGATCAGAGACCTAAATGTAAAACCTCAAACCATAA
>NW_007112860.1:0-681 GCF_000164805.1 Carlito syrichta
TCCTGATGCCCTCCGCCAGGGCCCTGTGACTTCCATGGAATGAACTGTGCCCACACTCTTGACCATCCCTCCAACCTCCCACCCTGATGCCATGTGCTGGGACCCTGTGACCTCCCTACAGAATAGGTAACCTTCCCCTGACCTCTCACCCTGATTCCACATCCAAGGACCCCATGACCACCCTATGGGATGGGTTGTGTCCACACCCTTGACCTTCCCACTGACCTCTCACCCTGACGCCCTGGACTGGGACCCTGTGACCTCCCCACAGAATGGGCTGTGCCCATACCCTTAACTTTCTCCCTGACCTCTCACCCTGATTCCACATCCAAGGACCCCATGACCACCCTGTGGGATGGGTTGTGTCCACACCCTTGACCTTCCCACCGACCTCTCACCCTGACGCCATGTGCTGTGACCCCAGGGCCTCCCCATGGAATGGGCTGTGCCCACACCTTTGATCTTCCCACTGACCTCTCACCCTGACGCCGTGTGCAGGGGTCCTTTGACCTCCCTGCAGGATGTGCTGTACTCATACCCTTGACTTTCTCACTGACCTTTCGCCCTGACGCCATGTCCAAGGACCCCATGACCCCTCCAGGGGACAGGCTGTGCCCACACCCTTGACCTTCCCACTGACTTTTTACCTGACGCCACGTTCAGGAGTCCCATGACCACCCC
>NW_007112861.1:0-610 GCF_000164805.1 Carlito syrichta
AAAAAGAAAAAAAATGTTTCTCAGCCTCTAAGAATACATAGTGAATTCCAATTTTATAAACATTGTATTAAGAATTAAACATAGTCTCTGTAACTAGTTAACATCAGAACTCATAAACATATTTTCAAAATCAGATGTGAAATTACATGATAAGAATCAGTGGAGGCTGGGATCGGTGGCTCAGCCTGTAATCCCGTGCCTTGGGAGGCCGAGGTGAGTGAATTGCCTGAGCCTGCGGGTTCGTGACCTGTCTGGGCAACTTGGCGAGACCTCATCTCTACAATAAACCAAAAATTAGCCGGGCGTGGTAGCGTGCACCTCTGCTCCAGCTACTTGGAAGGCTGAGGCGGAAGGATCGCTGGAAACTAACAAGTCAAGTCTACAGTGGCACTCCAGTCTGGGTGACAGATTGAGACTCCAACTCAAAAAAAAAAAAAAAAAAAACCAGGGGTAAGAATTAGCCACAAAATTATCATAATATATTCATATTTATATCGTATTCGAAACAAGATATCCTGTAACATTCTCAGGCTTCCAAGAACATGATCATACATCCTCAAGTGTCCACAGTCTATAGTTTGAGAAATCTTGACCAAAATCAACCGTATTC
>NW_007112862.1:0-714 GCF_000164805.1 Carlito syrichta
CCCTTAAGTCTATCCACATCCTCTTAGCAGTCATAGTGCACTGCATAGGACAGCGGGAATGTGACTTCTGCATTTGATCCTCTCTCTTCCTCACAGAAAGGCACATTTCATAAACTCCTTCAATGTACTGTTGTAGAGCACTAATCTGCTAAACTGTTTGTTCACATTTGAATTCCTTTTTAAATTGTTCACTTTTGAGTACATAATTTTACAAAAAGGGAATAGCGTTTTCTAAACATGGGAGGAAGAAGACAGGTCAGAAAGAAGAAGATGAAGCATATATCTAGGATGTTTTCATTTTCCTTAACTTATATTCCTCCCATCTCCACATTTGTACAGGATGAATTGTAATAACTGCTGTTACATGGCACAGAGTACAACAATGTTTATGTATAGTACTCTTTTTTGCTTCATCGGAATATAATTCACACTTTGCAAATTTGATTTCACACTTTGCTTTTCCAAGATTTTGTTTGACCACCATTTAAGGCAATGAAACTTTCATTAATAAATAACAGGGTTCTGTAATATGTTATTAAGGCCATAGTTCCACTCCAGTAAATAACTGTTCAAATTTCTCTGGACCTTGGGCCCTGGCCTGAGCACAACTGATTGTACACAGCACACGATGAACTGATCTCCAGCCCACAAGGAGCTTGACCTCTTCATTTCTATCTGCCCATTGCTCTTTTCTTCTTTTTTGGGGGGTGGGGG
>NW_007112863.1:0-969 GCF_000164805.1 Carlito syrichta
AATGTCTGTTTCTTTTTTCCTTTTTGTCATTACTTACACATTTCACGATTTGTGTTTGTTTGTGTTTTTTTGCTTCCATGAATAATCTTATGCTATGCTCCATCCATTCTTTTTGCACTTCAAATGTGATCATCCTTTATTCAAGTTCTTTAAATCCCTAAGCCTTGCTCTTTTCAGGGCAGGCACATATAGCAACTCAACTGGGGCATTAGCTAGTCTAGGAGTTATGTCTTCCAGTATAACCCCTTAATCCATCAGAGAGAGAGAGAGAGAGAGAGAGAGAGAGAGAGAGAGAGAGAGAGAGACTGTGTGTGTGTGCTTGCTTCATCTACCATGCATTCTACCAAAATTTATTTGGGTTCCTCCATTAACCTGAAAACTGTGCTGGGTTCTAGTAATAAAGAAATGAGTCAAGCGTGGTCTCTGCCCTGGCAGAGCTCATGTATTCCAGTGTGGAGACAGACACATAAATGTGTGCTTAAAAGCAATTCAGTGGGTGTGAAAGGAAACATTAGGGAGGGGCAGCTAATTCATCTGTTGGAGCAGTTTGTCAAATATTTAGAGGAAGCTGTAATTTGTGAGTCTGACAGAATAAGCCAAGAGCTAGCCTGGAGGGAAAAGAGACAAAGAACAGGCCTGGGTGGATATTTTTGGCACAGGGCTCACATAAGCAAAGTACTGAGGAAAGAAGCAGTCTAGAGGGAGTGGGGTAGCCAGGGGCAGGAGACAGAGAAGAAAAACCTGAGGTTGCAGAGAGATAAGGAAGGGCTCAGAGGGACAGGAGTGAAATAGATACCTGGGGAGCTACAAATAGAATGGTATGGGCCTATCTGAATTGTACATTTCTCTGTAGGTTACATAGAGAATAGATTCAGGAAGGCAAGAGTGAAAATCAGAAGACAAGTCAGAAGTCTAGAGCAATAGGTGGGTCAATAGATGGTGAGGGCCTGACTGAGAACAGCAGGGGGG
>NW_007112864.1:0-779 GCF_000164805.1 Carlito syrichta
CAAAAATGAAAATATGTCACATGTAGAATGATCTGTATCTATATATGATACAGATATACTGTATGCTAAAGCTTTTCAATTTTACTTATTATGAAGTTAAATTTGCCACCTAGATACAGTTTATTCATCTATAAAAATAAAACTCGAGTTTGTCTGACTTTATATACACACTAGATAAGAAGAGTCTCACATTTGAAGAAAGCACATTTGAGACAACCAGCACATTTGAGACAACCCTGGGTCCCAAGTGACACCCCCTTTCTCCCCATTGATTCTCAGGTGGTCAATAAACTGACTGAATACTTTTGTAAGCAAAGGAGGTAGCATGTTCCTCCTGCTGTATGCAGTAGGTGTGCCAACCCCACCATCTTGACATCGTTTCTGGTATGCATGTTTCAAGGCTGTCAGCCAAGCTCCATATTCTAGGTTTTGTAAGAGAGGAAACCCACAGTGGTTCAGCCCATCATGCAAATGTACGTGGGTCCCAAGGCTTAGCATATATGCATTGGGTATGGCCAAGAAACAGTTGCCATGAAGCCAGAACATGTGAACCAACTCCTGCCTCCCATCAGCTGCTAACTACACCAGCACACGCATCACCACTATGGCCATGAGAGGGTAGTTAAGGATCAGTGATCGTCTCACAAGCGGGAGACATTCTGACATTATCTCTAGGTTTGAGTTCAGTGACTCATCTAAGGTCGCTCAGTAAGTGTGTCATAAAATTCAGGACTAGAACCTGGCGTCTCTTTGGCAGGTCCCATGCTGGACCAGGGACA
>NW_007112865.1:0-484 GCF_000164805.1 Carlito syrichta
CGTGGACCCTGAAGGTTGCTCCAGTTTTTTTAACAGCTCTCCTGTCATGAGTAGGAAAACACATAGATGCTTCCACTTATCTTTGTTTCATTTTTTATCTTGGGCAAAGTTTGGAGACAGCAGCATCAGGAGAAAAATTTCATCATAGCAATAGAGTCAGGGTATTCATTTATTTTGGCCCATCGGTGTTCAGGCACATCACACAGATGCTTCTGAGAGTCTTTGAGTTCAGCAAGTGAGTGTTTGGGGAAGGAGGAGAGGATGGTGCAAGGTGGGAGAAGTTCCCATGGCACATTCACCCTTGTGTTGGCCATGCTGATCTCCCTAAACATTAAATCAGATCCCTTGAAATGAATGTCCCCTATGTTTTTCCTGGCTAGGTCATACAAATATTCTTCATCTCAGTCTTACATATGATATATTTTCTCGTTCTCACTCCTAGAAGTGACAAATATATATAGAGGCACAACTCCTGTATCATTTC
>NW_007112866.1:0-565 GCF_000164805.1 Carlito syrichta
TTCCACTGTCCTTCTCCCTAGCACCATTTCCTGAGAAGAGAGGGAAAGATGTGACTCTTCAGGAGAGACCTGATTACAGGAACAATTACAGCGCCTGCCACAAGAGGGCAGGTTTTTTTGTTTGTTTGTTTGTTGTTTGGTTTTGGTTTTGTTTCTTACATTTTCAATTACCTTTTTTTTTTTTTTTTTGAGTTGGAGTCTCACTCTGTCGCCCAGACTGGAGTGCAATGGCCGCTCCCGGCCACCGCACCCTCGACCTGCTGGGCATCGGCGATCCTTCTGCCTCAGCCTTCCAAATAGCTGGAACTACAGGCGTGCGCTACAACGACCGACTGATTTTTGATTTATTGTAGAGATGAGGTCTTGCCAAGTTGCCCAGGCGGGTCTAGAACCCGCAGGCTCAGGCAATCCAGTCACCTCGGCCTCCCAAAGTGCTGGGATTACAGGCTGAGCCACCAAGCCCGGCTTCAATTACTTTTTAATTAAAAAAATTTTTCACTGTTTTCTTGTTAGTTCACCTATTTTAAAAAATATTTTTTCTTTTTGTGTAAATGTGTTTGTGAGG
>NW_007112867.1:0-582 GCF_000164805.1 Carlito syrichta
AATACAGTGCAACAAGAAACTTGAAAACACACACATACATTAAACCCAAAGCCAAAAGAAAACAAGCAAAGGAAAAACTTTGTAAGAACCTCATGACAGGGATAAGCAATCATATTTCAATAGTCAGTCTGAATGTGAATGGACTAAATATACCACTGAAAAGACACAACATGGTGTACTGGATAAGAAACCATGACCCAATTATTTGTTGCATCCAGAAGACTCATCTCACTTCCAGAGATGCACACAGACTCAAAGTTAAAGGTTGGAAATAGAGTTTCCAGGCAAATGGATCACAAAAGAAGGCAGGAGTTACAATCTTAATATCAGACAAAACAACCTTTAAGTTATCAAACATTAAAAATGAGGCAAAAGGACACTACGTAATTATAAAAGTTTCAACGCATCAACTAAATATCCATCCTAAACATATATGCACCCAACACAGGAACACCAGCATTTATAAAGCAACTACTAAGTAAACTAAAAAATATATTGACTCTAACAGTATTATAGCAGAGGACCTGAATACCCCACTGACAGCTCTAGATAGATCTAAGGCAAAAATCAGCAGGAAGATCC
>NW_007112868.1:0-685 GCF_000164805.1 Carlito syrichta
GTACACAACTTTAGTTGGCAGGTTTTTTGTTTGCTTTTGTTTTCTTTCTGAAAACTTTAAATGTTTTACTTAGCTCCTTCTTACTTATGTGATTTCAGAAGAGAAATTAGATGTAATTGTTATCTTGGCTTTTATATCAGTGTTTCTGTCCCTTCTGGCTTCTTTCAGACTTGTTTATTTTAACTCTAATTTCTGTAATGTGAATATGATAGGACTGGGTATAGTAGTTTTGCTTTGTTTTGGCATTTATGCTGTTTGGTGTTCTTTGAGCCTCCTGGATCTGTGGTTTTGTGTCTGACGTTAATTTGAGGAAATCGCTGTCATTATTTTAAAAACATTTATTCTGTTCTTTACCCTCTTTGCTCTCCTTCTTAGATTTCTCATACATGTGTGTTACATCTTTCAGAACTATCTCAATGTTTTTGTATATCTTGCTTTGACATAATTGTTTTAAATTTTCAGTCTGGGTATTGCAGCACCTCTGCCATAGCTAAATCTGGTTCTAAGGCTTGCTCTGTCTCTTCAGGTTTTGGAGGGTTTCTTTTTGCCTTTTAGTATGCTTGTAATTTTATTGATAGCTGTACACAATGTGCTAGGTAAAAGAAGTTGGTGTTAATAAGCCTTTGGTAATAAGATGGTGAGGAGTGGTGGAGAGCGAAAGCATTCAGTAGTCCGAGGAGTGCTC
>NW_007112869.1:0-709 GCF_000164805.1 Carlito syrichta
GTGCCAAAAGACCCTTGTGTGGGATCGACCAGAGCCCAGAAGGCCTCACTCAGACTGTCTTATGTCAAGACACAAAAACTAAGGAGCTGCAGGGTGTTCCCTCTCTGCCCTCTCCTCAAGAAGTCCCAGCCTGTGTTCAGCACAGGTGGTGTGTAAAGCCTACAGTTTGGAGCTGAAACTTGGAGCAAGACCTCCAAGCCCCAAGTGCTAGGCCCTGGAGTGGGTTGAATGGTGACCCCATAACAGACATCTACATCCTAACACCTGAAACTTTTGAATGTGACTGTATTTGAAGAAAGGATCTTTGCAGATATAACACATTTGAGACTTTCAGCATGGACTTTCTTGAATAATAGATTCTCCAGATGGACCCTAAATCCAATGGCAAGTGTCCTTATGAGAAACAGAAAAGGGAAGACAAAGACACAGACACACAGACACACACACACACACACACACACACACACACACACACACACGTGAAGGCCATGTGAGGAGAAGACAGATATTATATTGATGCAGCCACAAGCCCAGGGAACCTAGGGTCACCAGAGCCTGGCAGAGCCAGGAAGGTTCCTCCCTGGAGTCTTTGGAGGGATTGTGGCCCTGCCCACTGCAGGATTCCAGACTTCTGGCCCCCAAAACTGTGAGAGAACAGACTCTTGTGCTAGGCCCCAAGTTGGTGCGATTGCTGCAGCAGCTGCATGAC
>NW_007112870.1:0-784 GCF_000164805.1 Carlito syrichta
CAGGGTCATCAGAAGCACACAACTGTAACCAGTTATTCCTTGAAACCATCCCTCTTCCTTCCTCTCATCCTATTCTGTCCTTTCCTCCCTCCTTCCTTTCTCCTTTTCCTTTTATTAATTTATTCACTGAGGTCTCTTGGATTGCCACTATAAGAAATGGGCAATAACATCCAGGCAGGGTGGCTCATGCCAGTAATCCCAGCGTTTTGGGTGGCTGAGGTGGGAGGATTGTTTGAGTTTAGGAGTTTGAGACCAGCCTGGGCAGCATAGTGAGACCTCATCTCTACAAAATAAAAAATATAGAGAAATTGGCCAGGCATGGTGGTGCAAACCTGTAGTCCCAGCTACGTGGGAGGCTGAGGCAGGAAAATCTCTTCAGCCCAGAAGATTGTTGCTTCGGCGATCCGTAATTGTGTCCCTGCATTCCAGGCTGGGTGATAGAGTGAGACCCTGACTCAAGAAAGAAAGAAAAAGGCAATATCATGTGCTGGGGAGAAGCTACATTACATTAAGTACTAAAGCAGATGGTTGAACACATACAGACAGTTATTCTACAAGGCAAAAATAAATGCTAAGAAGGATATGTGCTCATTACATCTTTGTCTCTCAGTTTCAACACTGTCTTCTGCAGTACGGAGCCAGGACTTTGCAAATCTCATCTCTCCATTGTGGCCTCTTCCTTCCTGGCCAGATCCTTTCCCATCACCCTCAGTGCTGCCACAACCACGTGACTTCACCAGGCAAAAGCTTGTCCAGTTTTCCTGGGTGTCCAATGCTCACCAAG
>NW_007112871.1:0-776 GCF_000164805.1 Carlito syrichta
CTGGTTACTATTCATATGCACACACTTGATGTTATATCCTTGTCTCAAAGGCGACCTTCTGAATAGGCCTTCATAGGCCTCAGCTGTGTGGTTACAGATGTTGGCTCCCAACAATATATCTTTCCCTCAACTGCATCGATGAGAAACTGAAGCTTAAGCACATGACAATGTATTCAAGATATATTACTAAGTCTGTTTTAAGAACACCACTTGTCTATTGACACTAATCTCAGGTTGATATTTTTTCACTCTGCCTGCTGAAAATAAATATTCATGTCTAAGAAATGAACACATATCTAATGAAAATACCTGTCTAAGAATGAAAGCAATTATACTAAGGTGATTCATTTGAGAGCACTGTCAAATGACTCAAGAAATAAACATGCTTGATTACCAAACTAAGCAGAGACAGTTCATAATCATAAAGAGCAACATATGCCAATTCTTTAAAAATACTTGCTTTAACTTATTAGTCTAAGAATAAACTCTGCATCGGTTTAAGGAAATATAAAAATATTATTTCCACTTTTTCTTTTATAAAAAAATGGATTTAGAGAACATGCTAAATTTATCCCTAGGAGAAAATTCTACCCGCGTCATTTCCATAATTCTATCCATGTGTAATATATTTTCCCTTTCCATTTTAAATATATTAAATTTGAATCACGTTCACATCAGCTTTTATTTTCAAGGATACTCTTTATGTCTAAAGTAATTAATATATTTTCAAAGTATGTTCATTCTAATGTTTTTTTTTTTCCTATTTGGAAATACTA
>NW_007112872.1:0-1533 GCF_000164805.1 Carlito syrichta
CAAAGTGAAAATGTATGCACCTCATACTCTATTAAAGCCTCTTCAACCTATAATAGAAGAAATATTTAAAGAGGGAAATAGTGATTATCCCCACTAGTTCTTCACTTAAAAGACTGATTTTGAGGTTCTTAAACCTGGAAAACTTATGGCACCTTACAATAGGTTACTGCAAATTTTTTCCTGTGGTCCCACACATTAAAGACCCATAATCAATACTACTGAAATTATTAGCTCCATCTTATCATCAGACAGTAAATATTTTGCCTTTATTGATTTGGATCATATGTTCTATTTAGTGCTATTTCAATAACCTCTCAGCCTTTATCTTCAATGTGATACATTTGTTGTCCTCAGCTTCAAAGACATAGCTCTGTCTGGCTTTCACTTGGCTTTACCTCGGGTTTTAGGGTGTCTTCAACAGTCTTTGAAATGCAGGCAAGGGAAGGGGATAGATTCTGTTCAACCAAATGACCAAACCAAGATGAAATCTAATTATAAAAATTTTGCCCCAAAATTAAATAATATAATCATAAGCACATATGATAATCATATTTCTCTTCTCTAGAATGATCAGAACAAAAAAGGGGCAGCCTTTCTTGTAAGCACAAAAATAACACCCTCATAGCTGCTTACTGACAGTAAAGCAAGTATCAATTGGAAAAAAATAAAAGAGCTCTCTTTTCTTTTCAATTGCCCCAAATATAATAAGTAATGACAAATTGAAAATGCAAATTTTGAATAAACACACATTTTGTAACATTATTTGTCATTGAAGGATAAATTCAGTATTTAGAAAAGAGTAACCATTAATTTTGATGCAATTGTATTGATAAAAAAGAAGTCATAAGTTTTAGATATAAAATGTAAAGAAATTTTTATTTTTATTTAATAATTCATTCATTAAAATGATTTACTCACCTAGTGAGCAAAAACCTATTTTTTTTTTTTTGAGTTGGATTCTCACTCTGTCGCTCAGGTTGGAGGGCAGTGGAACACACTCCCGGCCACCTCAGCCTCGACCTGCTGGGCTCTGGAAATCCTTCCACCTCAGTCTTCCTAGTTGCTGAAACTACAGGCGTGCGCTACCACATCCGGCTAATTTTTTGATTTATTGTAGAGATGAGGTCTCGCCAAGTTGCCCAGGCGGGTCTCGATCCGGCAGGCAAAAAACTTTAAAAAAAAAACCAATATGTTACTAAAACGTGGTGGAAATCAGTGACAATAAATTATTAAGTACATATGGGTAGCCACAATATAAATTATGCAAATGATGCTGGATTGTTTTTAAAACACAGACATAAGATCAAAAGGCAAGTGGTCAAATATGTGAGAGTTTAAAGCAGAACATACACAGAATACAGTAATTGTCATTTTTGACATAAAAGACGATTATAGTTAAGCTTTACATATGCAAGTCAAAATGACATTAGCACATATTTAAAAGAGCAGATACCTAACAGGAAAAACATATATATCTGTATACTTAGAGATAGCATATATACATCTTAGTTTCAATCTAATTGTTTTTGTTTT
>NW_007112873.1:0-775 GCF_000164805.1 Carlito syrichta
CTGGATTGCCTGAGTCTGTGGGTTCAAGACCTGCCTGGGCCACTTGGTAAGACATCATCTCTACAATAAATCAAAAATTAGCCAGGCATGGTAGCACGTGCCTGTTGTTCTGGCTACCTGGAAGGCTGAGGCGGAAGGATGGCCAGAGCCCAGCAGGTTGAGGCTGCAGTGGCTGGGAGTATGCCACTGCACTCCAGTCTGATGGAGCAAGACTCCAACTCAAAAAAAAAAAGAAAAAAAAAAAAGACCCAGAAAAAAAAAATTTCACAGAAAATAAACCCATGGAAAATGAACAGAGAATAGAAGTGCACAATCCGATCCAGAGGTGAGACACAGAGGGCACCTCTGTGTGGCAGTTGGGGGATCTGTGAAATCTGGGGATACTTACAGCACCGGGCTTATGACACTGAACCAGAAGTCATGAGATTATGTAGAAATGAGTGAATTGTCCAATGTCTGATGTGTGAGAGAACCTCCTGCTGCTGTGAAAAACAAGCAGAAAAAAATGGAGAATGCATGGAGGACTCTGGCAAGGCCCAGGGAGTGGGGAGACTTGCTGGTCAGAGCACTCACTTCTACCATGACACACCTGCCTTCTCCTATGCACACTTGCTTTCACCTGTGCATACTTGCCTTCCCCTGTGCACATCTGTGCACACTTGACATTACCTGTGCACACCTGCCTTTATCTGTCTTCACCTGTGCACACCTGGCATCACCTGTCTTTGCTTGTTCTGGTGATCTCCCTTTCCCCCAGGACTCCCCAGCTTATGTC
>NW_007112874.1:0-515 GCF_000164805.1 Carlito syrichta
AAGTGCTGGGATTATACACCACACCTGACTGACACTGGGGTTTCTTTTTTTTTTTGGAGTTGGAGTTGGAGTATCACTCTGTCACCCAGAATGGAGTGCAGTGGCTGCTCCTGGCCACCGCAGCCTCGACCTGCTGGGCTCTGGCGATCCTTCTGCCTCAGCCTTCCAAGTAGCCGAAATTACAGGCATGTGCTACCATGCCCAGCTGATTTTTTTTTTATTTATTGTAGAGATGAAGTCTCGCTGCCCAGGCAGGTCTCAAACCCACGGGCTCAGGCAGTCCACTCACCTCAGCCTCCCAAAGGTGCAGGATTACAGACTGAGGCATGGAGCCCATCTTATTTTTGATTTTATTGTAGAGATGAGGTCTCGCCTGTTCAGGCAGGCCACTAACCCGCAGGCTCCCAAAGGCATGGGATTATAGGCTGAGCCACCGAGCCCAGCTGACACTGGGGTTTTTTAAAGCTTCCCAATCTCATGTGCAGTTGGGGTTAAGAATCATGTATCTAGGGGCC
>NW_007112875.1:0-311 GCF_000164805.1 Carlito syrichta
ACTCAAAACCTCTATCCACTGATCTTACCCTTAGAAAGTCTTCTCACAGCCGGGCTTGGTGGCTCAGTTTGTAATCCCGCGCTTTGGGAGGCTGAGGTGAGTGGATTGCCTAAGCCCGAGGGTTCGAGACCCGCCTGGGCAACTTGGCGAGACTTCATCTCTACAATACATTAAAAAATTAGCCGGGCTAATTTTACAGCGCGCGCCTGTAGCTCCAGCTCCTTGGAAGGCTGAGACGGAAGGATCGCTGGAGCCCAGCAAGTCGAGGCTGCGGTGGCCGGGAACGGCCACTGCACTCCAGTCTGGGCGAC
>NW_007112876.1:0-911 GCF_000164805.1 Carlito syrichta
CATCACCTTCGGGAGAGGCCGCACTGGCTCTTCCGGTGGCCTTTGAGTCTGCATGTCGGACGAGGTCCTGGGGGCTTCCGAGCAGCCGGAACTACGGGCGCGCGCTCCCACGCCCGGCTAATTTTTCGATTTTATCGTAGAGGTGAGGTCTCGCCCGCCCAGGCGGGTCTCGAGCCCGCGGGCTCAGGCCATCCACCCACCTCAGCCTCCCAAAGGCTCGGGATGACAGGCTGAGCCACCGAACCCGGCCAGAGGCTCTTCTTAACGAGCACACCACGTGTGTCAGTCAGGGTGGTGGCCGCGCCAGGGATTCTTTAAGGCTAGGGCCTCGAGGGACACAACGCCTGGCCTCTTGCTCCTCTCTGGACGAAAGTTTCAGAAAATTTCATGGCGGGGTGTGGGTGGGGGGGGCGCGGGACTGCGGTCCACTAGCCGAGCGGAGCCCAGGGCTCAGAAACGTGGTCCAAGGGGGAGATCTGGGGGAGGCTGGCCGCCCGGGGCACGGCCACAGCCGCGCTCTCACGCCGCCCCCACCCTCCTCCTCCTTCCGGGCTGACCCGTGCATCGACTCAGCGGTCTTCGGGCGCCACCTAACGCCCGCTGTTCTCGAAGGCGGGGCAGCTCCACGCCCTGTGCACGGACGGAGGTCGCCCGGGCGCCGGGGGCAAGCCTTTCCTCTCCCCACCCTTCCTTGTTGCCCAAGAAGCCATCCCCGGGACCCATTGTTCTTTCCCCAAATTATCTTTTCCCTCCCTTCCTTTTCTTTGTCATGATAAACGAGTATTCACAGAGTCGCCTGCAGATACGGCTCCACCCTGAATCCCTCAAAACCGCAACTTTTCCCGAGCGGGTAGCTGTAAAGTCTATCGAATCGGATGGCGTTTCGTCTCCCAGCACAAAAGCGGCCCCTC
>NW_007112877.1:0-2246 GCF_000164805.1 Carlito syrichta
CCACCTGGCTATTTTGTATTTTATTGTAGAGACAAGCTCTCACCAAGTTGCCTGGGTTGGTTTGAACCCATGGACTCAGGCAATCCACTTGCCTCAGGCTCCCAAAGTGCTGGGATTACAGGTTGAGCCACTGAACCTGGCCCTTTTTGGTTTTTATGGTATCATAATAACTTGTCATCTGAAACCACTTTAGAGGGTCTTTATTAACAATTAAATATTCATATATAATGACATATCAAATATGATATTTATGAAGCCCTTCCAATGAAATATACATATATATTTAACTGAATCACTTCACATAATTTAAAATCATATTATTATTAGGATATAAGCTGTATAATTATATAGTAGTAATTTTTTTTTTTCACATAATATTCTCGAATTGGAATGAAATAGTATTAATCCTTGTAGCATTAGATTAATTTTCCCTTGGATAGTTTTGCTTTATTATTATTGGCTTGTGTGTTTTTCTCTTTTTTTAATTTTAAATTTTTTACTTTAAAATTTTGGAGTTCAATTCAGGATTAGGTATACAAATATTCATTGTGCAGGTACCCTTGTCCGTCCCTCCCACACCCCACAGTTTCCCACTTCTTTTTTTTTTAGTTGGAATCTCAATCCATCGCCCAGACTGGAGTGCAGTGGCCGCTCCCGGCCACCGCAGCCTCGACCTGCTGGGCTCCGGCGATCCTTCCGCCTCAGCCTTCCGAGTAGCCGGAATTACAGGTGCGCGCTACCACACCTGGCTGATTTTTTGATTTATTGTAGAGATGAGGTCTCGCCTGCCCAGGTGGGTCTCGAACCCGCGGGCTCAGGCAATCCACTCACCTCAGCCTCCCAAAGGCGCGGGATTACAGGCTGAGCCACCAAACCCGGCTCCCACTTCTGTCAAACATTTTGTTATAGTATTACTGTAGTTCTTCAAGGTCCACTTATGAGTGAGAACATGTGATACTCAGATCTTTGTTTTTGTGAGTGAACACTCAGTATTATCAACTCTAATTCTATCCAGGTCGCTGTGTAGTTCATAATTTTGTTCTTCTTCATGGCTGTGTAATATTCCAGGGTCTATATGTACTTCATTTTAATCCAGTCTTCTTTTGATGGGCAGCACAGGTGGTTACATGTTCTTGCTATGGTGAATAATGCTACAAAAAACATACATATGCAGGTATCTTTTTTATAGAGTTATCTGAGTTCTTCCGGGTATATTCCCAGTAGGGCAATTGCAGGGTCATGTGGAAGGTCAAGTTTTAGAACTTTTAGGAATCACCATACTGTTTTCTACAGTGGTTGTACTAGTTTACACTCCCACCAACATTTTAGATACAACCTAAAATGGCAGTGAGGCCCAAAATTTTCTAGGATAAATTACTTGTTAATGATTTCTCTGAAGTTTATTTTTTTGGGGGGATGTCTCTATCATACAAGTAACCCTTTTCTAAACAGAATCAGAGAAGCTGAGTATCAGTAATATGACTAAGATTCCATTAGATTATTATGTTGGAGACAGTAGTTATAATCAGAATTCTAGTCTTCTTTGTAAACTAAGAATATTTTTTCACATAAAGATGAACTTAGCAGCATGTAATTTCCCTTTTTATTCACTAAATGTGGGATTTAATTATTGTCTAACTAAAGAAACCTAATATGTTATTTTGAAATTAAGCCAAAAGCTGTTAGCAATGTTGAAATCCTGATTACATCACATATGCATAAAAAGATATTTGCAAGCAAAGCTTTATTTACAGTTCATAAATTATTTTTTTTCCATTTTGTATAAACTACTGAGTGATTCTTTTAGGAAATGTGTGTATCCTTTGTGTTATGGATTAAGTGTAAGTCCTGTTAAACAGCAGGCCATAAATCAGACTGTGATCTCTATGCTTAATTAAGGGTTTAAAGGGGGGAAAAGTAAATTTTTTAATTAAGTGCTGTACTCAGAAACAGAGTTAGTTATTTCATAGAAGAAATATAGAGATAAAGCAGAAACAGAGCAATTTCAGAAGGTGAAAAGGAAGAAAACTAGGAAGATACTTTTAGCTTATTCTATTTCTCTTCAGTTTCAAGCAATTTTAGCTGCTAAGGGTATGAACATGTCATGCAAAACTCTGTTTTGATTATTGCAGTAAAATATACTAAGAATAAAAATTGACTAGAGAATTGAAAATTAGTCTCAAAATAGCTCTAATCTGTTTTTTTAAGTCACATGCATTGACAATGTAAATAAAATCATCCATAGA
>NW_007112877.1:3513-5419 GCF_000164805.1 Carlito syrichta
GTAACATTACAGGAAGTCAAAAATCTGCTAGGATTGATGAGGGGTTTGAATTGTTGAATTCAGAAATAGTAGAACTGAAAATGAAGCATCCAAGGAATGCAGAGAAGGTGTGTTACAGGTGAATTGAACTCTGGAGAAAGTCTTATTGCTGCGTAATTGGACTGGGGACACAGGAAAGAGAGCATGTAGAGGCACTTCTGACTGTCCTGTGTTCTGCGTTATTATTCCTCTCTCCCCATCTAAAGAAATAATTTTTTTTTTTAAGTTGGAGATCTGGAGTGCAGTGGCATGCTTCCGGCCACTGCAACCTCGACCTGCTGGTCTCCAGCGATCCTTTCACCTCAGTTTTCCAAGTAGCCATAACTACAGGCATGCACTACCCCACCTGGCTAATTTTTGATTTATTGTAGAGACGAGGTCTCACCAAGTTGCCTAGGTGGGTCTTCAACCCGTGGGCTCAGGCAATCCACTCACTTCGGCCTCCCAAAATACTGGGATTACAGACTGAGTCACCGAGCCCAGTCAAGAAAGATATTTTGGAATGCGGTGTGATTTGATATGAATTCAACTGAAGGCTATCAGTGCTTGGTAGATGTCATCTATCTATTTTTCAAGTTTTTATTTGTTTAACTGAACTTTACTGCAGTTGTGGTTGAAAAAACTTTCTCCATTTATGCACATGTGGATGTTCAAATCCTACTCATTCTTCAAATGTCACCTGAAAGGTCCTCCCTTTAGTAAAAACTTTTTTAGTCTCCTAGCAAAGAATTATTTATCTTAATAATTTTTACATAATTTCACTTGTACACTTTTTAACAAGGTTATCACCTTATGTTAAAAATATTCCTATAATTGTAAAATATATAAAATTAATTCACCTATTCTCTCTCTCTCCCTTGACACAAACATTTGTTGAGAAAATGAGTGAACCATATGAAAAGTGTGGCTGAATTTACTTACACAAATACAGGTGAAAGAATATAATAATGACCTATGCCTGGTGCTTGGTAAGGCATGTTATCTTGGAATTGACTGTTCACCAAGTATTTAGCAAGACTTAACCTGCGATAGACTATTTATATTCAAGTATCCAAAAGTTGAGGTAGAATCTAAGAGTTAGTTCATAATATTCGTTATCTTCCTTGGCTCACAATCAGAGAATGGGTGCATAAATAATAGATTTTCTTATGTTGTTTCACCATCAATTTACATCTGCCTAAGAGGGACGATATATTTTCTTTAATAACGGAAAACTGACATTTCTGTGAGATAACTGAATATGCATGGTCTTTTTTAGCAGGCTTCAAAACTTCTTATCAAGCACTACTTCATAAAAAACAACAAATTATATGTTGTGGTCTGATTGCTTAAAATAAGTATTTCCGAGGAGGAAAAAACATTAGAATGAAAGTATTTTGAAAATATATTAATTACTTTAGACATCAAAAGAATTCTTGAAAATGAAAGCTGATGTGAATGTATTTCAAATTTAACATTTGAAATGTAAAGTAAAAATGTAATACACCTGGATTGAATGATGGAAATTGCTTGGGTAAAATTTTCCCCTGGGGATAATTTTAGCATGTTCTCTAAATCTATTTTTTTATAAAAGAAAAAGTGGAGGTCGTCTTTTTATATTTCCTTAAACTAGTGCAGAGTTTATTCTTAGACTAACAAATTAATAAAACAAATATTTGAAAGAATTAGCATACGTTGCTCTATGAATAGGAACGGTCTCCACTTAGTTTTGGTAATCTAACATGTTTATTATCTCAGACATTTGAAAGTGATCTCAAAGGAGTCACCTTACTATCATTGTTCTCATTCTTAGACATACGTCTTTTCATTAGATGTAAGTTTTAATTTCTTAGACTCAAATATTTATATTAAGCAGACAGTGTGAAAG
>NW_007112878.1:0-788 GCF_000164805.1 Carlito syrichta
CAACCTCTCAGTACACTAGCTGACACACTGATGCCGATGGGTTCCTAAGCCACTTACCTAGTGGGGGGCATTTGTACTACAAGGAACCCACTCACCAAAAGACAGTTTTGCTTTTTTGAGGTCTTTCTCCTGTTTCCAAGTAAGATTACATTCTGAGATATTGAAGATTAGGCCTTCTACAGATGAATTTTAGAGGCACACAGTTCAATACAAAACATTACCTGCTTAGTAATTTTTTATTTTAATTTTTTTGTTTGTTATTTTTTGAGTTGGAGTCTCACTCTGTTGCCCAGACTGGAGTGCAGTGGTCACTACCGGCCACTGCAGCCTCGACGTGCTGAGCTCCAGCGATCCTTCCGCCTCAGCCTTCTAAGTAGCTGAAACTACAGGCACGTGCTACCACGCCCGGCTGATTTTTTGATTTATTGTAGAAATGAGGTCTCGCCAAGTTGCCCAGGTGGGTCTCAAACCCACGGGCTCTGGCAATCCACTCACCTCAGCCTCCCAAGGCGCAGGATTACAGGCTGAGCCACCGAGCCCGGCTTATTTTTATTATTAATAATAATAATTTTTATAGTCCCGAGGTCTTGCTGTGCTGCTCAGGCTGGTCTCAGACTCCTGGACTCAAGCACTCCTCTCTCATTGGCCCCCAAACTCTGGGATTACAGGTGTAAGCCATTGTGCCTGGCAAGAATTATTTATATTAAATTTTCTCTGTCCAATAGTGGTATGGTTTCTGTCTCCTGAATAGATCCTTACTGATACAGGGATTAAGACTTGAAAAGTCA
>NW_007112879.1:0-744 GCF_000164805.1 Carlito syrichta
GAAGGAAACCATCTGTGGTTAGGAAGGGAGCCCTCACCAGGAATTGAATCACTTGGCACCTTGACCTTGGACATCCAGCCTTAAGAACTGAGCAAGTACTTTTCTGTTGTTTCAGCCACCTGACCCGTGGTATTTTGATATGACAGTGGAGTTGACCAGTGCATGCCCACACCAGTCACAGCAGAGGCCCAGGTGCTGCCAGATAGCCACAGTTCCCCAAGGTCTCATCTAAGTTTATACATGGTGAGTGTCTGGGCCTCGTCCTGATTCTCTCCATGGTCTGACCTCTGTCTGCCTGTCTGTGTCTGGCATCTTCGTGACACAATACACAGACTGTCTGGTTTGGACTTTTCTTTTATTTTCTTTTTATGAGTTGGAGTCTCACTCTGTCACCCAGACTGGAGTGCAGTGGCCGCTCCCGGCAATCCTTCCACCTCAGCCTTCCAAGTAGCCAGAATTACAGGCGTGTGCTACCACGCCCGGCTAATTTTTTGATTTAGTGTAGAGATGAGGTCTCGTCAAGTTGCCTAGGTGGGTCTCAAACCCGCGGGCTCAGGCAATCCAGTCACCTCGGCCTCTCAAAGTGTGGTATCACAGGCTGAGCCACCAAGTCCAGTTGGTGTGAACTTTTCAAGGACATATGTGTGTAGATGACTTGAGAAGACTTGGGCCTGGTCTGTGCTCCTTCAGTGCCAGTCCTTCTTCGCAATTCTGATTAGACCCTAGTCTGTCCAAAGTCACTGC
>NW_007112880.1:0-626 GCF_000164805.1 Carlito syrichta
CTAGCCCTCATACTCATCCAAGTTTTTGGTGACAAGTTATTTTTTCAATGACATCTATTGTGAAACTCTATATTTAAAATTAAAACCACTGACCACTACTCTGTACTTTGTTCCCCTTTACTTGATTATACTTGTTATCTTTATTTATAGCAATAAACACTATGTATTGTAATTTATTGAATTCTATGTTTAATAGGTATGTAAGCTTCATCTCTTTGACTATAATCAACATTAAGTAAATTGAATAATATTCTTATTGATTTTACTTATTTTTTAATGTTTCTCCCCCTAAATAAGGTTTTACAAGCAGCAATTTTGTGCCTTTATATATTATCATATACTTATATTTTTATAGAGAGTCTGTCTTCTTTTTTGATTATTGAATTTTCCCAAGTAAAATAGTCCAAAAATTAAATATCAAGTTTGTCCTTGTATTTTTAAGGCACATGCAGTTAACTGCCAGATCATTTGTTTAATACCAGATATCATTTATACAGTGTAAAATATTTTGAAACATTTTATGCATTAATTTAAATTCCAACTAATATGAATGTCTATTTCTCATTTATAAATCGTAGTAACTAAAATTTCTAGTTGTTTACTAAAATTCTCAAATGTTCCTTTTT
>NW_007112881.1:0-903 GCF_000164805.1 Carlito syrichta
CCTTACCCCCTTTCTTTTTCTTTTTTTCTTTTTTTTTTTTTTTTGAGTTAGAGTCTCACTCTGTCGCCCAGACTGGAGTGCAGTGGCCGCTCCCGGCCACCGCAACCTCGACCTGCTGGGGTCTGGCGATCCTTCCGCCTCAGCCTTCCTAGTGGCCGGAATTACAGGCATGCGCTAAAACACCAGGCTAATTTTTTGATTTTATTGTAGAGATGAGGTCTCGCCTGCCCGGGCCGGTCTCGAACCTGCGGGCTCAGGCAACCCACTCACCTCAGCTTCCCAAAGGCGCGGGATTACAGGCTGAGCCACCGAGCCGGGCTCCCTTACCCCCTTTCGATCTCCCCCTTCAGATGACCAGTGTTGTCTCATTCTTTGTGTGTGTGTTGGAGTCTCACTCTGTAACCTAGACTCGGGCAATCCTTCCACCTCAGCCTTCCAAGTACCTAGAACTCCAGGCATGTGCTACCATGCCTGGTTTATTTTTGATTTATTGTAGAGACGGTGTTTCACCGAGTGGCCCGGCTGATCTTGACCTCCTGGGCTCAGGCACTCCTCTGTCCTAGGCCTCCAAAAGTGCAGGGATGACAGGCTGAGCCACGGCACTCGGCCTTTATCTCATCTTTATGTCCATAGGTACATAGTGTTTAGCTCTCTCATATAAGTGAGAGAATGTGGTATTTGGTTTTCTTCTGCATTAACTTGCTTAGGATTGCGGCATCCGGCTGCATCCACGTTGTTGCGAGAGACGTGACTTGATTCTTTATGGCTGTGTAGCATTCCATGGTGTCTTTGTGTTATGTTTTCTCTGATGCGATCCGTTGCTGATGAGCACCTAGATTGATTTCATGTGTTTTCTACTGTGAATACTGCCACCACATACGTTTGTGTGGCAGGTATCTTTTG
>NW_007112882.1:0-606 GCF_000164805.1 Carlito syrichta
CGCGCTTTCCTCCCTGGTCCTTGGAATGTTGTTCAGTTGTCTACTTACCCTGAATGTTACTTTTGTTTTTTTTTATAGAATCTCCCTCTGTCACCCAGGCTAAAATGCAGTGTCACATTCAGGCAATCCTCTTGCCTCATCCCTCTCAGTAGGTGGGACTATAGGTGCACGCCACCATGCCCAGCTAATTTCTTGATTTATTGTATAGTCGAGGTCTCATCAAGTTGCCCAAGACTGGTCTCGAAGTCCTGGACTCAGGCCATCTTCTCACCTCAACCTCCCAAAATGCTGAAATGCCAGGCGTGATCCACGGTGCCCAGCCTGAACGTGACTTTTAGTACCTGTGAGGGTCACCTGATATATGTTTTCTATCACATGTGACTTTTTAAAAAATTGGATTCCTAAAGAATTGATTTCCATTTGTACACCAACAAGGTTTGGTGTTGACCATCCTTGGTTTCTCCCAGTTGAACTTCCTATCCATGGACTCTGTGTGTCCTTCTGTGTTACTGGTTGGACCGTCTGTTGCGAGATGGTCATTCTTCTTCAGATTTCCAATCCTGGAGCTGTGACCTTTTCCCTAATTGCGTTCATCCTCTACCTTCT
>NW_007112883.1:0-773 GCF_000164805.1 Carlito syrichta
CAGAGGAACCAACCGGCTTTTATCCATTGTGTTTTACAAGGTCTTCACTGGTAGGCTTTTATCTGTTTGTGGCCAGAAGACCTGCCTGACTGTGAGTGGTGTCGAGAATGAGCAACCGGGCTGGAAACAGAAGGAAGGGCCTTGAGCCCCAGGCACAGGACTCCGCAGCCCCCTAGAACCCTAGACCGAGCAAAGAGTTGCCTTGTGCCTGCTGAGAGCCCGCAACTCATTTTCAGGGCTGTTGCACCGAGGCACAGAGTTGGGAGGAAGACCCCAGAGATGAAGACAAAGTTACCCTGGAGAGTGTGTGATCTCATGGGAGATAGCACGTAGGAAATATGGTGGGCCAGGAAGCAGCGACTAATGGACATTAGCGCTAAGGACCAAGTGCCGCTACTGGAGGCCATGCGAAGGCATCACAGATCTCTGGGACTACAGTCCGTGATTGTAGAATCACAGAATACCAAAATGTCAGAATTGGAGGTGACTTTACAGATTAGACAAATTAGTTCATCTATTTTCCACTGAGGAATTGGAGATAATCAGTGATTTGCCAAATTATTTAAGTTAACATTCACGAGTCACCTAGTCTGGTACCTGGCAATGGAGCCCACCGCCCCCTATGTCAATACTCTTACCATGGTCCCTCAGAGACTCAGACACAGAGCTGAGGTGGTCATAGGGGCTTCTGACTCCCCATCCCTGAACGTTGCAAATGTGATAAATCAGCCTCGTGCGAGGCCCTTGCTCGTGCCTGACATCTGGACACTAAG
>NW_007112884.1:0-1211 GCF_000164805.1 Carlito syrichta
AGGATTCTTCTTTTAGCTCCCATGTATAAGTGAGAGCATGTGATGTTGGTTTTTCTGTTCCCGGGTTAGTTCACTTGGGATGATGGGCTCCAAGTTCATCCCAGTTGTTGCCAGTGACACTGCTTTATTCTTTTTGATAGCTGAATAGTATTCCACGACATCTATATAACACATCCGTACTATCCGTCGATCGGCTTCTGGACATTTAGGTGATTCTACATCTGTGCGATTGTGAAATGTGTAGCAATTAACATGTGAGCGCAGGTGTCAAAAATAACACTCTTGCAGAAAGAGCCAACATCATTAAAAGTCAGGAAACGTCTGACTTTTGACAATAGGGAGTTAATTCTAAGATAGTGGTTCTCCTTCCCTAAAAATCTTTTTATTAGAAAGTCTTTGGTTATTTGGGCTCTTTTTTGCTTTAAGGTAAATTTCAGAACTGTTTTTTCTAACTCTGTAAAAAGTGGAACTCGTGGGTTGATAGAAATTGCATTGAATCTTCAGATCGCTTTAGGCAGTACAAACATTTCGGTGATGTCGATTCTTCCGATTCATGAACTTGGGAGGTCTTCAATTTGTCTGTATCTCTTTCATTTTTTTCAACAACATTTTGCATTTCTCTCTGTAGACATGCATCATCTCCTTATATAAAATTATTTCACGTTGTGTGTGTGTGCGTCTTTGTTGTAAAAGGGAGCGTGTTCTTTTTTGGATTCAGTTGGAGTATCACTCAGTCGCCCAGACTGGAGTGCAGAGGCACGCTCCCCGCCACCGCAACCTCGACCTGCTGGGCTCTGGCGAGCCTTCGGCCTCAGCCTTCCAAGTAGCTGGAACTACGAGCACGCACTACCACGCCCGGCTAAGTCTTCGATGTATTGTAGAGATGAGATCTCCCCGAGTTGCCCAGGCAGGTCTCGAACCCGCGGGCTCGGGTAATCCACTCACCTACACCTCCCAAAGCGTGGGATTACAGGCTGAACCACCGAGCCCAGCTGGGATTGTGTTCTCGATTTGGATCCGAGCTCGAACGCTGTTGGCATATAGACATGCTATTAATTTTTGAACATCGATTTTGTATCCTGGGAGTCCACCGAGGTCTCATATTAAGTCTAGGAGTAATTTAGGGATGTCCTTACAGTTCTCTAAATATAGAAACAACCGTATCTCTGTGAAGAGACATAATTTGACTTTCTTTTTTTTTTTTTTACCTG
>NW_007112885.1:0-792 GCF_000164805.1 Carlito syrichta
TTCCTTTAGACAATGAATAGAAAAGTGGCAATTGCTAAAATTGCTTCATCATTGGCAGTCCAAATTTTTAATGAACCAAAATTTTGATAGGATAGAGTATACTTCTTTGTTGAATATGCATTTGATCCATCCAGATCCAATATCTAAAATATTACACATTTTATAACATCTGAAACCCACTAGGCAAAACTACAAGTAGCTCTAGTATTAAAAGTCTTTACCAAGAACTTAACTTTGATGGGTAATAACTGAAGAAATTCCTGATTCCCAGGCTTCAAATAGAGGCCTAACATTTTAAAAATATGAAGCAGGTGTCCTAAGATGTTAGAGATGTGACCACAGGCCTTCTATAGACCAGTAAACTTACATGAAATGTGTGCCAACATTTCCAGTTTGCGTCATGCATAAAAATCTACCATAATGGCTTATTCTAAAAATCAAGTCAAAGATCTTCCACTCTGATTTATTGTACTGAAGTAATTATGATATAATTAAAATATCTGCATTAAGATTTATGCTAAACAAATTCATAAGGCAAATATTTTTATGTGCTTCTTAACATACTACGCACCTTAATATTTGTCAAGTTTTCCAGCCCTCTCCATCATGCCCCCTCCTTCTGGTCCTGCTTCTTACACCATGTACTAGAGGAATCAAGGCACATTTATGATGGCATGAAGCAAGCAGAACTGGGTTTCAATAAGTCAATGTATGTTGGTCTGAAATAGGGGATCTTTTTATGGAGGTCACACATATGAAACCTACTTTTGCTAACAAAGGATTCTTTATGAA
>NW_007112886.1:0-800 GCF_000164805.1 Carlito syrichta
TGATTTCAGTTCTCATGGATGACTATGAGGGGGTTCAAGACCTCAGTGGAGGAAGTAAATGTGGATGTGTTGGCAATAGCAAAAGAGCTCGAATTAGAAATAAAACCTGAATGTACCACTGAATTGTTGTAATCTCGTGGTAAAACTTAAACAGATGAGAATGTGCTTCTTATGAATAAGCAAAGAAAGTAGTTTCTTGAAATTAAATCTACTCCTGATGAAAATGTTGTGAACACTGTTGAAATGACAACAAAGGATTTAGTATATTTTATAAACTTATCTACTAAAGCAGCCATAGGTTCCAATTTAGAGAGAAGTTTTACTTTGTGTAAAATTCTCTCACACAGCATCACAGGCTATAGAGAAATCTATTTTGAATGGAAGTGTCAATGTGGCAAAAAGTATTGCTGTCTTATTTTAAGAAACTGGCTCTGCCACTCCAGTCTTCAGCAACCACCACACTCAAAATTCAGCAGTCATCAATATTGAGGCAAAACCCTCTGTCAAAAAGTTTACAATTCATTGAAGTCTCAGATAATTATTGGCATTTTTTCCAACAAAATATTTTTAATGAAGATAATCACATTTTTGTTACACATGATGCTATTGACACATAATATAGTATAGTCGTATAAACATAACTTGTACATGCACTAGTAAACCAAATGTTCTGTGTGAATCAGTTTACTGCAATATTAGCTTTATTGCATTGGTCTGAAGCAAACCTGCTGTAACCCCAAAGGTATGCTTGTAATCATTTTACATGTGTTTGTCTCTTAAACTATGGAGAAAAGAAAATG
>NW_007112887.1:0-783 GCF_000164805.1 Carlito syrichta
GGCCACATAGGAAACACAAAACTCACATGATTACTCCACGGTGAAACTTTCAGCTTTTCCCTGAAGATCAAGAAGTATACGTGGATATAGTCTTCCACCACTTCCCTTTAAGATAGGGTTAAGAATGCTGAACAGAGCAATTAAACAAAAAACAATTTTTCAAGGTATCCTCACGGGAGACGAAGGAGTAAAGTTAACTCAGTTCTCACAGGCACGATGCTACGTATAGACAGCTCCAACAAGTTCACCAGGCACACACACACACACACACACACTCACACACACACACTCACCCTTTCAGAACTCAAAATTCAGCATTGTTGCGGGACACAAATTCAACATACAAACACCTGGTGTCTCTCTACACTTTCAAAGTCCACCTGAAGAAACCACTAAGGAAACAATTCAATTACCATAGCAGCCAAAACCACAAAATAGTACAAAAACAAAGTTAAGCGGACAATAGAACAGTACACTAAACAGTACACACTCATGCTGATAGACACTGCACAGGACATAAGCCAATGGAAAGGAAATACTGGGTTCAATAAATAAAAACCATGACGTGGGAAGATGCCACTACTACACAACGCATTAAAAACAGAAAGAAATCTCGACCAAAACTCAAATGTCTTGTCTTTCAGAAGAATTGCATGAGACGGGCAATAGCCCAAACTGTCTTCAAAATGGGCAAAGTGTAGGGTTTCACACTTTCTGCTTTCACCAAAGTCCAGTAAACCAAACACAGAGGCAATGGTATAAAACCCTAACGATTGATCCATG